>NW_020201359.1:64600-70161 GCF_001531365.2 Cynara cardunculus var. scolymus
GGAGTTGTTTAGGTCAACGTTTACTTGGTCAATGTTTGAATTTTAATACAAAGTTGTTGATTTTTCCTAGAAAAGTCTAATAATTAATATAATATTTTTCCAGGTAATATTTTGATAAAAATTCATTTTTTGAGGCTAACAGGGTTTGGAATCGAAAATTAGTCTTTAACTGGTTACCCAAGTATTTAAATGTTTAAAATTTTACATCTTAGATATTGAAATGGATGTTTTATAAGTATGTTATTCAAAATAGAAATCAAGTTAAAGTACGTTATTTTTCATGCAATTTGCCCTATTATATAATAGTTGCATCTAATTTAAATTCTATTCTTTGGTTTCAAACAAATGACATAGGATTAGGATCGTGTGAGAAGAAGAGTTAAGGTGAAAAAAGTAATAACGGATCTAAAGTCTGGACTCTTGATTACCTTTAATCTCAAACAAACCCATGAATCACGTTTGATATGTGGATTGATCTGATGCATATCATCCTAATTAATTTGCATCCAAGAGTGGAGATCACTTCTTACGTTTTTCATATTTAACTCTCATGTTCATCAAAACTCAACCTTAATACAAATAAATAAAATTCCGGATTAATTTATTTATTTACTTATTGTGTTCTATTTGGGTAGAAAATAKCTATTTTTTATTTCAAATAAAATGAATTTATTAGTATATAAGAAAGTGGGGTTTCACTTTGGTCCTTGACCTGTTATGTGTTTTTTTATTTATGCTCACTTTTTTTTAATAAGTTAATGGAGATTTCTTATAAAAAAACATACTTTCCATTTTCTGAGTTTCTTACACAGATGTGAAATTATGTGAGATTAGGTTGTTTTTTGAGACACGTGAGACAATTTTTTTACACTTAAAACTTCACAGCAAAACATTATGTAGGTAACTTTCACAGTATTTTTTCTGTGAAAGTTCGGATTTTTTTTACATTCACAACATTTTGTTGTGAATTTTTAAGTTGAAAAATGTTGACTCACGTGTCTTATGAAAACGGACTTGTCTCATGTGAATCCAATCTTTCTTGCACATACATTTTGTATTCCTTTTTATAACGTATTTGGTATGACTATGTATAGAAAAATTTGTGATTTCGTTGCAGTGAGGGAATAGATGTCCAGGAACCGAAAAGATGAAGATATTCACCATAACCGAAAATATATCTTTTTACCCCTTTTCTTGATCTTTCTTTTTTGTCCTTACCTTTCGTCAAAATAAGAAGGTCGATCAAAGGCTTCTAAATACCATTAGAAGAAATCATCAAAAACACTGAATATATACAAAAAAGTGTTTGTGCAAATTCAAATCCAAACATTATAAACATATATTACAAATCCATCTAAATTCATTCATAAAAAATAAAAATACAAAACCTAGGTATTCTAAATCAAAACCCTACATTCTCAAGATTTTAAGTTTCGCCGCACTTAACCGGTCCGAAACCTCAAATCTAACGATATCCTAAATCCAGATGACCCATCGTTGCAATGAGGCTCGATCCAAGATGGAAAACTGAAACAAACAGAATGGTTTAACCGTTGAATGATTTAATCGTTCATCGTCAACTGTAAAGGGGGAGACGGCATAGAGAATAAGTCGGCGACTCCTAGATTTTTCTAGTGATGATTTTATTTCAAACGGTGATGTTTTCTTATTTCCTTTTGGGCATTTTTTTAGGACGATGTATGGAGTTAGTGGCCGTTGTTGATGATAGTGGATAAGAAAAGGTCAAGTAAAACTAAAAATAAAAGCTCAAATGAAGTTTTTGGTCAATTGATTAAGTAACATTTTCTTTCTTTAAAATACTACAAATAAAATCTAATGTTGACATGAAAATTGACCAATTAATGGCTTATTAATTAAGGACAAAGTTTGGTGATATATGTGGTGTGCATTTTGTGTTRGCCTTCTTTACTTGGTCAATAACTTGAAGTGTACGTGTAATATTCAAACATTTTACCATCTCAATATACACTTAATCTCAAAGAATTATCAAAACAAGAAGAACCAATATTTATCTATCGGGAATATAAGTCATTCATAGAGACATCATGTTCTGTAGAGCGTTGTGAACCTGTACTTGAAGTGTACTCTTCGAAGAGGGGTTTTTCTGTCTTCGTGCTCGTATGGATGAAAAAAGCAGGCTCTGAAGGGACGGCGAGCGTTAGAGAGAAACTACCAAGCATGAGAATTACTGAAGCCATAGTTGGTCTATCAGTAACGTCTTCTTGAACACATAATAGACCAATGTGGATGCATCTAATCATATCACGTACGGAATTTGAACCATCTTTTAGTGTAGGATCAATCAAACTTGAAATCGTTCCATCTCTCCAACTTTTCCATGCCTAAAGATGAACAAATTGCAACAAATAAATAAACCAAAAAATTATATACTTTTTTGAAGAAATAAAAACATATTAGAAGCTATATGTCAACACTTACATGGCTAAGAAGATCCTCCACCATCGTCCCATTTTGGAAACTATGGTTCTTACAACCGGTTACTATTTCRAGTACTAATACACCGAAACTATAAACATCTGATTTAACTGAAAATTGTCCATGCATTGCATACTCTGGTGCCATGTATCCACTAGTACGACAAAAGTGCATGTTAGTTAGTACATGGAYGAAGGTTAACCGTTAGTATTTTCACTACCACATTACTTTTTGTGATGGTGAAAATGTTAGACACCGAATATGATGTTAATTCATATAATAATCTTTTAACAACGAATTTTGCAACTAACGATAATGAAACAACATTGAACGACATATTTTTATAGTAAGACTTACTAGGTTCCGACGATTCGACTAGTGTTGACTTGTGTTTCATCAAGYGTGACCAACCTTGCCATACCAAAATCCGCAATTTTAGCAATCATATTGACATCCAATAAAACGTTACTAGCTTTCATATCCCGATGAATAATCTTTAGCCGTGAATCCTCATGTAGATATAGAAGTCCCTTTGCAACACCATGTATTATTTTGTATCGTATTTCCCAATCTAGACTTGCACGTTTCACTGGATCTAGATATTTTGAAAATCAAGAATGAATATATCATCAAAAGAATGCAWTTCTRTMAATTAAAAGCAATMTGTCGAAAAATATAAGCTCAATAAAGTCGACTTACCAAATATAAATTGGTCTAGACTTGCATTTTGTACAWACTCATACATCAAAAGTCGTTCAGACCCTTCTAGGCTAAACCCTAGGAGACGAACCAAATTCCGATGTTGGAGCCTTGCAAGTAACAAAACCTCATTCTTGAATTCTTGTTCACCTTGTCCCGAATTATTCGACARCCTCTTCACTGCTATTTCTTKYCCATTTGGTAACTTACCCTGAGAATTTTGSTTCATTAGAATTATYGGTWTCTAAAAWTAATCTTGAAAATGGTCTTCCATGGCACAATAGTTTATATCYTTGTAGTGTGTTGTTTACCTTATAAACGGAACCAAATCCACCTTGTCCAAGCTTATTGTTCTCTGAAAAGTCATCTGTTGCTGCTCTAATGACAGCAAAGYTATATTGCAACGATTCGGCTGTAGTAATTTCATCGACATCTACGTCTTCGGAAACTAGAATTATCGTCACAAAATATTAAGGAACTGCAAATGCTAAGGTTGTAACATGTAGGAAGTAAGAAAGAAAAAATAACGAAAACCCACCTAGATTCTGCGACAGCCTTCCTTCGATATTCCTTTTTCTTCTCATGAATATGCAAACGAAAGTCGCTACCAGTATCACAAGACTAATGGTTGCAACGACGGCAATGATGATTATAATAGACGKGTTACTACTCTTGTCTGAAAATGTCATTGGAAAAGAAAMCGAACATTAGTGTAATTGTACTAGGACCACAATAGTGGTGTTACTACTCTTCCCTCCTTTCGATGTCCAATTTTCTCAAAAGAAAACTATAGATTAGATTTTCAAAGYTCATTATTTCGTCAAAAAKTAAACAAATTCTTGTCGCATAGTKTTCATTCTATATATACGGGATGTTGGCCAAACGTATATATACCTGATGGTGGCGGCAGTGGTGGAGACAACTCCGTTGGCGGTGGTGGTGACGCTGGTGGTGGCGATGGTGGTGGTGCAAGAGCCAGTGTAGCATTAAAAAAYCGGTAATCTTCATACCTGAGATCGCAGCTAGGATATACAACTCYTCCTCCACGTTTTCCATMACAACAATTTGGGATTTGTTGCATTGCACTATTCAAGCAATTTTCACATTGACCCTYAGATAAATCGGGTGTGCACTGCATGACCCCATAGATGGTTGTCAACCAAGGGCCATTTGTGCTGGTCCCGGAAGCATATTTACGACTAGACCCACCACTCGAAGCATTATTTCTTAGTTGGTTCAACAGCTGGTTGAGCGCTTGATTAARYYGATCCACGTCCGACACGTTGTTAACGTTCCAGWAGAGAAGCCCAYYATTAGTGTCTGGATTTCCCAAAATGGTTTCATTAGAGTACCTCACCATACAATTWCCATYCGACCATWGATCCRTTGCAMCCTTTTGGTTAGGACAACTCTCTCTTAGTCTTCTTCTAGWGTCATTTATGCACCGACGACAATCATCTGGCTCAACGTCACCTCTACATAACGCCATCACGTTCGCTTTATTGGGRTTTTCACCAACAGACCGRTTATAGAAGCCGTATGTGATACTGGTATCAGAGGTGAGGGACGACAAAGCATTGTCAAGATTTCTTTGGTACGCACTGTTTGAAGTGAAATTCGCGTTATTGTTGCATTGAGAGACCGAAAGCACGAATAAATTTACGACAATAACAATAAAAAATGAAATCGACACTCGGATTACCATCAACATGGTCTCAACAAAATGGAAAACTATGGATGTTGTTCTTGTTATGTTTCTTGAAATGGCAAATGCAAATATTATGGGTGGTTTTATTATTATTTCTGAATAAAGATGTTGATGGAGAAAGGAGTTGTTTAGGTCAACGGAGTTGTTTAGGTCAACGTTTACTTGGTCAATGTTTGAATTTTAATACAAAGTTGTTGATTTTTCCTAGAAAAGTCTAATAATTAGTATAATATTTTTCCAGGTAATATTTTGATAAAAAATCATTTTTTGAGGCTAACAGGGTTTGGAATCGAAAATTAGTCTTTAACTGGTTACCTAAGTATTTAAATGTTTAAAATTTTACATCTTAGATATTGAAATGGAAGTTTTATAAATACGTTATTCAAAATAGAAATCAAATTAAAGTACGTTATTTTTTTTCATACAATTTTCCCTATTATATAATAGTTGCATCTAATTTAAATTCTATTCTTTGGTTTCAAACAAATGGCATAGGATTAGGATCGTGTGAGAAGAAGAGTTAAGGTGAGAAAAGTAAGCAGCCATATCTTGAAGTTGTCTATCATGTTCCTCCTCCCTCTGTCGTTGTCGCTCCTCCGCCGCCCGCCATCGCTCCTCCTCCGTCAAATGTCGCTCCTCCTCCGCCGCCCGCTGTCGCTCCTCCGCCGCCCGCCATCGCTCCTCCTCCGCCAAACGT
>NW_020201360.1:0-20350 GCF_001531365.2 Cynara cardunculus var. scolymus
TTTTTCAAAAACTTCTTGGGCATCTTTATACTTTTTCATCAGAAGTTCATTGGTTTGAAGCTTHTRATGAAGAATTTCCCGCTCCTTTTGGAWGAAATCTTTAAGAGCAACTGAGTTTAGTCTCTCTGCCTCAGATTCCTTTAAGGCCTTAATTTTCTTTTCTAGGTCTTTAGTTATCCGCTTGTTTAATTCCAGAAGTTTATCTTCTTCTGATTTCTTAAGGGTACTTATGCGAGTCTTCTCCTTTGCTAGTGCAGCTTTTTCTTCAGTTAGAAGGTCAGTCTCCCTTTTAATCTATCAGATTTTTCAAAACTTAATTTTTCTTTTAATTTCAAGAAATCTTCTGAAAGTTTGATTACCCTTAACTCTATCATCTTCATCCCAATTCCTTTCATCTTTGGGCATGTAGTAGGCTGGAATTTCAGCTGTGGTGTTTGTTCCTGGAACTCTTGGGACTAGAGTTTGTGGAATGTAGGGACCCTCCTGTATAAATCATAGGAGATTCTTGTCCATTCCTTCCAGAAAATTCACCATTCTGATCTTCCATTGTGGATATTCCTCTCTTTGAAGAGTTGGAGGCTTTGTGAGGAAACCAACATTATAAGCAGAATTCGAGTTGGCCATTGAGAATGTTGAAGAAGAAGAAGTAACTTTTGACGAAAAAGAAGATCATTAATTGAGAGATTTTTGAATGATCGTTTTTTATTGGGAAATCAATCAATAGGCTCTGATACAAATTGTTGATCCCAGATCTCTCAATAACACTAATAATCTAGTTATGAATAACCAAATTATAGTGATTTTATAAAAATAAGAATATTTTTGAACAGTCTTGAGCTTCAAATGTTTTACTTTATAAATCTAGAAATGTAAAACAACTCGTAAAAACCTATTTTTACAATAAATCTACTCGCCTATTTATACTAATCGATTAATAAGAAGATAACTATATCATGCTACTTTCTAGCAAATCTTCTATTAACAGATATGGTTTATCTGTTATAAAGATAAGCATTAGTATTAAGATAAACTCGAATTCCAACTTTTGATTTGTCATCTCCAGCTGTCATTCATGATATGATGATTTCATCCTTATCTTCAAATCTTCATTGCATGCTTGGATGAAGTGCTGGAAAATCTTCTAAGTGTTGATGACAAGAGGATCGATGAGAATGCTCTTTCCATCGCATCCTTGGACTGTCTATCGGTCCTCTGGTTAAATTCCAGACTTGGTCGTTTCTGCCTTGATGTTTTCATTGGTCTTCTAGTTCTTCAACACTTATAGTTTTTCATTACTTTTTACATTATGAATTGTGGGGTTTAACAATCGGATGCAAGAGGAGCTGAATCAGTTTGAAGCACTAAAGGTCTGGAGATTGGTTCCACGTCCCTTCAATAAAACAATTATCGGTACAAAATGGGTTTTCAAAAATAAAAAGGATGAAGATGGAGTTGTTGTCAGAAATAAGGCTCGGCTCGTTGCTAAATGATACAATCAGCAAGAAGGTGTTGACTACGATGAAACCTTCGCCCCGGTAGCACGGATCGAAGCTATAAGGATGTTTCTGGCGTACGCTGCACACAAGAATTTCACTGTGTACCAGATGGACGTCAAGACGACATTCCTTTATGGTCTTCTCAAGGAAGAAGTTTATGTTGCTCAACCGGAGGGTTTTGTGGATCATTCAAAGCGGGATAACGTATATGTCCTTGACAGAGCTTTATACGGTCTGAAACAAGCACCGAGAGCCTGGTATGATATATTATCAGAATTTCTGGTAAAATCAGGTTTCTCGAAAGGTAACATTGACACAACCCTGTTTATTAAAAAGGAGAAGTCAGATATTATTTTGATACAAATTTATGTAGATGCCATAATATTTGGATCTACGAACCCAAAATACTGCAAAAACTTTTCTGCCTTAATGGTTTCTCGTTTTAAAATGTGTATGATGGGTGAGATGAACTTCTTTTTAGGACTTCAAGTCAAACAATTATCTTCGGAAATTTTTATCAGTCAAACAAAATATATTTTTGATATCCTGAAGAAATTTAATATGGAAAACTGTTCATCTAGCGAAACACCTATGGCTCATGGTACAAAACTACATCCTGATCCATCTGCAAAAGCTATAGATCAGAAAACATTCAGAGGCATGATTGGATCTTTAATGTATTTGACGTCTTGTAGACCGGATATTATGCTTTCGGCACATCTTTGTGCCAGATATCAGACTAATCCAAAGGAGTCCCATTTAAGTGCTGTTAAGCGGATTTTTCGTTATCTGAAAGAGACTGCTAATTGTGGACTCTGGTATCCCAAGGTTACTAGGTTTGAACTTACATCATAATCAGATACAGATTATGCAGGTTGTATGTTGGACAAGAAGAGTACCTCGGGGCATTTACAATTTTTGGGAGATAAACTAGTCAGTTGGGCTTCCAAAAAACAAAGTTGCGTATCCATCTCTACCACTAAAGCAGAATACGTAGCTGCTGCTAGCTGCTGTTCTCAAGTATTATGGATGCAGACACAACTCAGAGACTACGGTTTTTACTTTTTTAAAATTCCCATTTACTGTGATTCCAAGAGTGCAATAGCAATATCTTGTAATCCTGTTTAACACACTAAGACCAAACATATAGATATCCGATATCACTTTATTAAAGATCATGTAGAAAAAGGAACTATTGAATTGTTTTTTGTAAATACATAATTTCAATTAGCCGACTTATTTTCGAAAGCTTTAGATGAAAAACACTTCAGCTTTCTAGTATCTAAGTTAGGCATGTTAAATTTGAAAATTTGAATTTTTCTTAAAAACGGTTCAATTCATTGAACTGTGTTTAATTCAAATTCATTTATTCAAAATATCTGTATTTTTAATACAAATCAGTATTTCATTTTTTTATGTGATTTTAAATTTTTAATCGTAGAAATCTACATTTGAGGGGGAGTGTGGATTTTTATCTGTATTTTAACTGATTCATATTTTGAGGGAGAGTAAAAATATCTGTATGTGCTAACTGATTTAATTTTTCCATTACAGGTTATTGAACAATATCTAATTTTTGAAAGATTTAGAGTTTAGAAGAATAAGTGTTTGGCCGATTTAGACTAATATGGACAACACTTTGTCCGATTTATTACATATCCGGACAAAGCAGTGTCCAATTTAAGCTAATCCGGACAAAAGGCTATTCGATAAACTCTTATCCGGATAAGATTAAATATGATTCTAAGGAGTTGTGCGGTTTAGTAAATCGTTTGATCTGTGTACACCCAAGTGTCTAAATCGCTCATCTCTTTGACGGATTTCCCTTTAAATCGCTTGTTCCTTGAGCGATTTATGTCTTAATCGCTTATCCTTTGAGCGATGTTACTTGTAAATCAATCGTCTCTTGAGCGATGTTTGTCTAAATCGCTTGTGACTTGAGCGCTTTATCGTCCGATTTATGTCTTAGTTGTTTGAGCATATTCTAAATCGGACAACCCTTTGTCCGATTTATCTTAATCCGGACACCCTTTGAGCGGATTAGAAGTTGAAGGGTTTTTGTCTTTTCTATAAATACTTGTTTGTTTTAACCTTCACTTTTTTACTTTCACTTTCATCGCTCATACTGTTCATCATCGTCTCCGGGTACCTTAAATCGCTAGTGTTCTTCAAGACTTCTAAACGATCTATGTTTTTCTTCATCTTAAATCTAAGGTCTTAATTCTAATATCATTTGGACTTGATCTTATATTTGGACTATTCTTGGACTAATATCATAATCAAAACATAAAATGAAACATAATCGATTTGGACTTAATGATAAATCAGAGTAAATAAATTGGACTGTTTTTGGACTAATAAATCGTTCAAAATCTTAATAAAACCTTGTTTTGATTTGATAATCAGGTTTTAGGTTAGATCTTATTCATTTTTGATCGATTTAGGTTGATTTTAGTCGATTTCTATTTTTTGAGTTTTGATTGGATTTCTCACCGGAGAAGGTGACCGGACTTTACTCCGGTCAGCCTCAATCCGTGTGATTGTCCGGTTTAGGTTTTACTTAGGATTTTCCTTTATTTCTTTTTGAGCTGATTTGTAATCCTGGTGATTTTTTGTCTTAGATTTTTTGTTTTAGTTTTTTTAGCGGAAATGTAATTCGCTTGATTTTTTTTGTTTTCGTTTGAGTTTAGTAATTTTTTTTAGAATTTTTTTAATTTTGTTTTAAAGTATTTTTTTTAGATTAATTTTTTTTTTCTTTTTTCTTTCTATTTTGTTTAGTTAATTTTTTTTTTTTTTGGGTAATTTTTTGTTAATCTTTTAATTTTTTTTAAGTTTTTCATTTTTTTAAGAATTTTTTTTTCTATCGGACATTAGCATTGTATTTTTCTTAATCTGGGTCTAACATTTCATGATTTTTACAGGTACAAATGACTGAACATCATAATCAGTCTGACGAGGAATCTCATATTCCTTCCGTCAGATCTGACAACCTAAACAACCCAAACCAGCCAACAAACAACCCATTACTAGATGAAACACTTTTACCACAATGTTTCTATCTTGAAATCAAACCAAACAACCATTCTTTCAAATTCGATATGCCCTCTGAATACAGAATAATACTAGAAATACTTCGTGGACACCCAATCTCTTATGCCCTTTCAGCTTACGTTTGTGTCCCGATGGTATACCTGCAACAATTCTGGAACACACTAACCCTTGCTAAAGATGGCGATACCTATTTTTTTGAAGGAAACGTAGACGAATACACAAGTCGTTTGACATTGAAACGAGTCCAAAGAATTCTGCGTCTACCGGGACCAACCTCAACAGGTTTTGAACCGCTAGTCACTGATGATGAGCTTTGCAGAGATATCAAGAGATTAGGATACTCGCAAGAGTTAACTAATCCATCTCAGTTCAAACGACGATTTCTTCCGTCTATTTGGCATCTACTCTTTTTTATCCTCAACCGATGCCTGACATCCAAGACTGTCGGCATTGATACCTACAGTAGTTCATTTCTCAAGTTCTTCCATGGGATTGTATACACACGCAAGTATGATTACGCGCTGATAATTTGGAATAAACTTGTCGAGCTGGTCAATGCCAAATGTTTTCCATCCAAAGCAACAAAGTTTGTGCCGTTTCAAAGATTTTTGCAACTGATCATCAAAGCCATGATAAACGCCAACGATGACATCCCGGCCAGAGCAGACAGTGAAGTTGGGCCGTCATTCGTCATGACGCGTATTTGTCAACACACGAAAGTTGAAGACTTGGATTCAATAATGAAAATCCCACCGGAGTTATTTGCCTTCGCTGATCAGAGGGTTCAGTGCATTATAGATTATATGAGAGTGATAGATCCTATAGCTCAACCAGAACCGGTTGAACTTACCCCGGGATCAACCCATGCCTTAGCTGAGGGAGAGGGTCTTGCTATAGCTGAGAGCACTTAGGAACACGGGTTACTTGAACAGTGTTGTGAGCAGAGGAAAAATGTAAATGAGAGGGGTAATCTGGAGCAGAGAGACTCTGATCAGCATAGTACTTCAACTTACAGTACTTCCACAACTTTTTCAAGCTAGGAAGATACTATATCTGATAATGAGGCAACTCAGGGTGATGTTAATATTGATGATGATAATGATGATGGTGCTGACAATACTGCTCATCCAGTGGCCTTACAGAATATTCAAGTGGGAGCAGTGATTGACAACATTGAAGATATTTTTCCCGAAATAGAGGGTCAACAGACTTGCCCAAGTCTACAGTCGTTATCTTTCAATGTTGATGAAGAATTTGGTGGTACATACGATGATTTTGATCGTTTAATGGAGGATATTCCAGTAGAAGAAGATGAGGGCGTTCAAGTGGAAAATGTTGAAAGGATGAGTGAACGGGAAGGAGAAAAAGATGGTGAGAGTGTGAGTGGAGCTCAAAATGAATAATATGCTCCTATCCCAGCGGAAACAGTTAGTCGGGCACCCACATCTACTATCGACATTCATTCGTTGAACGTTGGTACTGAAACAGACATAGCTAGCCCAACTATGCATTTGCACACGCTCCCGGCCATTCAACTGATTCTTAACAACCAGTTGTTTCAATTTCTCACGGTGACTTGACACATAATCTATCTTCTTCTCATTCGGAGAATGTGGATATTGAAAATAGTAGGCCTCTGCCCCAGCCTACGACTTCGATTATGTGCACCTCGAGTATAGAGCCCCATACACATAGGTACACACGAGTCAAGAGCATTTGTTGCTCCAATTATAGTTTTTAGTGAACCTACCGGAACGACCAGAGTGGAGTCTTTTGACTTACCACAAGGATAGGTCGAAATTCCTACCAGTGCTAACATCACGCCAACACTAAACGTAGGCACAACAGTTTATACAACTGTTGTTTCAACTGGCAATCTATGTGACTCAGGTGTGACTTTACCCCGACTTTGTGTCAAGGGAGTATATGGACGGCACCCTAAAGCCTGTTCAAGATCACATGGAAGCGCATATTCTAAGTCTCAAAATGATGATGAAGGGAAAGGAGTCGGTAGTTAATGAACAACCGTCTGTGCCGTCACCACCGCCTGTGCCCGAGCCTCTGAGGGTACAAGATCAATCGATGGATGAGCTTAAATCTTTGTTGTACACAAAGCTGATGTTTACTCAAATTCCAGATGCGACTGATGTAGACTTGGTTGGGCTCCTTTGACAACTTGTAGATGATAACCCAACTGTTCGAGCCTCAGTGTTTTTGGCCTTTCAAGATGTAGTTGCTTCTAATTTCTTAAAAGTTAGCAAGCTAATTACATCAAACACTCAAGCCTTGAAAAGTTCCATTGATTCCCTATCCGAAAGAGTATCAATCTTAGAATTTACGTGCCGAGCTCAAGCCACCTCCTTAAAATGAAAACATGATGATCCGGACTATCCTGACCATCATGAGGGGGAGAGAAAGAGATAGAGGCTGGCTGAGTCGTTTGTTCGTGTTGAAAGTGTTGAAAGGGTGCCAGATTCTGAAGCGGTTAACGTTGAAAGTCCTGTTCCAGAAAGAACAAGGGAAACGACTACAGGCCCGAAAATAGTTGAAGATGAAATAGCCGTGGAGACAAATCCAAAGATCGAGCCAATGGTTGAAAAGCCAGCGGACTCTACTGTTAAGACAATCTGGATTTGTCTGCCAACATGGGTTTTAATGAAGCGTTTTCTAAAGTAGTGGGTGGAGATCAAGAATTTGGTGAAGACATCGACAATATTGATGAGTCATCCGGAATGTACTTTGACTTTGAAACCGATATCAATGAAGAAGAACCAATCTTTCCATTCCAGGGCGATCATCAAACTCCTTCTGAACTTTCCACCGCAGTTGGTCATGATGCTTCAAACATTCCGAGAACGGCGTATGATCCTACAGAGATATTTTCTAAGAATTACGTGTCGTTTGCAATACTTGCTAATGTTCCAGATTACGACAGAGCACGCATCTGAGAACCTTACTTGGACGACATCTACTTCGGTATGTTTCTTCGGCACCACAAAGCTCTTAGCGCTGACAAGATTCTTGGGATTCACAAAGAAACCCAAGAATATTGTTTGGAGTATAAGCATTTTCTTAAAGCTAAGCGCCTTCCGATTAGCCAAGTACGAACTAGACATCACGTTGTCTCCATCAAACAAATTGATGCCAATAAACTCCTTAGAGTTTGGTATCATGTGTTCACTGTTACAAGACAGGATGGAAAGGTCTGGGTATTCAGTAAAGCTGATTTCTCTAATTTGTATTTAGAAGACTTGGAACACATGTGTCACGAACTACGGAATATGACTGTTAGAAGAGAAGGAGCAGTTGTTGCTCTTGATGCTATCAAAAGGTATATGAGGAGTCATGTCAAAGTATCAATGGTTCTTGACATACAAATGGGTCCTGAAGACAATCAGAGGATCATTAATTTGAAAAGACCAGACCAAGAACTGGAAGATATTGAAGGCTATCCTTTGTATATCATTCTTGAAGAACCGGAGTTTGGTGTGGTGTATAGTGCTGAAGGTCGGATAAAGAAGTTTATGAGATTCAGTAAGCTAAACAAGTACTGTGATGGTACTATAAGAATGGTCTGTCGGGCGCTTGAATCGATTAAAGCTGACAACAATAAAGCTGCGGAATCGGAGAGAATGAGTCTGAAAAAGAGTTATCTGCTGATCAATGTTCTGAACCTGCTTGATGACAAATTGCAATACCGGAGTGCATTAAGGAGGCTTAAGACACTACTTGGATTTAGAAAGTCAAGATTCACAATGTCTCGAACTTGAATCCAAAGGGGGAGATTGTTGGGTTCAAGATTGTGCTTAAAATATTGTATTCAAGTTCTCCCATTTGTAATTGTCTTTGTAATAGTTAGCCTTGTTAATTTCCAAGTATAAATAGATTTTATCTTGTTAATTGTAATTAGTTCATGTTAATCACTTTGTAAATTCTCTCAAGAAATATTACTCTCAAAAGCTTGGTGAAAAATCTCTTTCTACTCTCAATTGTGTTCTTGAAGGATTAATCTGATTTGTATGATAATTGGGATTAACAGTTTTGGCTAACAATTCAATTTCCCACCAAAATAGAGCATTTGACTTCAATACAGAAACAACAAATCTAACTTTATCAGATTCTGGACATCTGATAGTGTTGAACACAGATTCAATTTCCTTGATCCAGCACATAGCTTTTACTGGATCTCTCTCGCTAGAGAAAGTTGGCGGTTTGCATGCCAAAAACATTTTGATATCTCCTTTATTATCAGTAACCGGTACAGAGGGATGAACTTTCACTCTTTCTGTTTTTACTCTAGCAGGACTTCCCATAATAGACGTTAAGGTTTCCCTTAACTTTCCCATTTCCTTCGCCAACATATCTCTGGTTATATATTCAGGGTGTGGCACTGATCTTTCCTGAACATTCCCGGAATAGGATTCTTCAGGTTCAGCATGTACTTCAGTCCGACCCCTTACTTGTGACTGACTTCTTCCTCTACCTCTTCCCTTTGGTCTTCCCCGACCCATATTTCCAGAAGTACTGCTTTGAAGGTTAACGGGTGATTCTTCTCTTTTTTCAGATTCTGGACAAGCCGTTTTTCAGATCTCTGAGATCGGCTAGACATCTGCAGATTTTTAGTGTTAATAATCATGTATTCACATTCCCGAATACATTGAAGTATTCAAGTTTAGATATGTACCTGTAAATTCATAAGTACACTGGCCAGATGTAATTAAAATTTACCTTACACACTATTCTTTCAACTCATCATATTTATTTCCAATGGTGCTAACTATGTCCGGGACCCTTAACATGTAATAAAACAGTTTAAGTCTAGGCATCATGTTGTTAAAGACCTAAATCCCTAAATCCCTTAAACTCAGGCTCTGATACCACTTTCTGTAACACCCCATCTCATACATTGCATGTAACATATACTTCATACATTAGAAATACATGTTGATACACCACATAGGTCCCTTGGTACAAGAATCTATCAATACTGAATACATGGTCCAAAAATTCAAAATACAATTCTTGTACTAATCAATTTTCATCTACCAAAACTATACATATCATCARCAATTCTTCATGCAGATAAACATATAGGAAAATATTACATTTTTCCCCTTCTCCTTATCGTCTGAACTTCCTGCAATACATATTTAAAATCACAAAACGAGGGTTAGACTGAAAGGTCTAGCGAGTTCCCCTTTTATGTTATTACATGGTGAAAATCACCAAAACTTTTATGTAAAACATCTTTCCATATATATAACAAATATATGAACAAGTAAAAACATATTACCAGTACCTTTCTACTTTTCAGGCCAAACTCTTTGCTTGCAAATAATATATTAGAATCCAAATAGGTTTATACTAACCAAGTATATCATAGTGCCACTTTTAAACCTTTCTAATTAAAYAAGGTTTATTCAAAGTTTCAGGCCAAACCTGTTATTTCCTTCTCAATAACATCCAGACTACGATTTCCAATAAGAACCCTGATCCTAAACCTTTAAATCACAAAGAAATAAAGATTCCAGGTCATAGTAATCTTAAAGGATATAATAGTAAGAGTTATATAATATAACACACATACAAATGCCACCCTTATATCCAAAGGTACACCTCTCCTTGATATGCCACCCTTATCCCATGGCACACCTCTCCTTGATATGCCACCCTTATTTCCTCATCAAAACTTTTCATAAAACAATTCCATATAGAACAGACCGCATCCATAAGTGTTCTTTTTGGAATATCATTTAGAACAAAATCATCTTTATCAAACTTCCCATTTTTATATAAAAGTGAGTACATCAACTATGTAAATAATGCACAAGTTAAAGTGTAAATCCGGTCAACGCCTTATAACCTGTCCGATTTAATAATCCGGACAACACTAAGGTTTTGTCCGATTTACCACTTAGATTTATTTCTTAACATTTTGTCCGAATTACTAATCCGGACAACACTATTCAAAATTCATCCGATTTACAAGTAAACCGGTCACCCTTTAGTCGTATTCATACTTCTTCGTTCAAAATACTTTAGCATAAACTCAAAATCTCATAAATCGCTCAACACGTATACTGACCAACACTTTGATTGGATTACCATTAAATCGGGTGAGGCTATATCCGGTTTACACTTAAATCGCTCATTACTTTGTCCGGTTTACATCTAAACCGCTCAATCCTTGTCTGATTTAACACTAAACCGGTTGATTCACCAAGCGATTTAACCTTAAATCACGCACGTTTTGTCCGGTTTAAGGCTAAACCGGTTAAAACAAGTTTTCATAACAAGTAATAATCAAACCAAGGGAATTACTTTGCAATTGAAATAAAATGATAAACCACTCACCTTGAAAATCTTTCAGAAATAAGTTTGAACCCAACTTTGAATCTACTTCTTAATCTCAATCAAAAGTAATTCGGTCACCCTTTTCTTTCTAAATCGCACAATATTCTTCAAGGATGGCAAGAAAATGTGATTGGAGGCTATGACCCTCTTTAAATACTTTCCAAAATAAGAAAGTCGGCTACTACAGCCTTCCTTCCTCCCCTCCACATGCATGCATTGATATACGCACAAATACATATACCCAATTCATGCATGTATGTGACATTCTGTCAATTCAGAGTTTCAGGTTAGCATTTTATTATAGATCCTATATTTAGAAATAATATTTCTCTAGGACCTAGTTTTAGTGATTAAAATTCATCTAGCTTAGCTCCCAAGTTTTGTTTGGAAGATCACACCTCGGTGGGAGATCAGATAAAGCTAACTTGTGTAATGCCAATTTTTTTTTAAAAATGCTCTAAATAAAATAAAGTTGATATTACAAACTCTCCAGCCGGATCCACCTTCAAGCAAGTCCTTAGAAATTCTCTCTCTCAATCTTGAAGATCCATTAAGAATATAAGAAAGAGGTACGATACTAGTTATTTTATTTTTGTAAAATATCATGAGACTGTATCTTCTTTCTTCCACATCTCGGCCATATAGTTGAATTTTTCTAGAGAACCAAGGAGGAGAGATTATTCATCGAAAACAAGAAAATGTTTTCAAAGAGGATAATAATCTATGATCCATGTTTCTTGAACTCCAAAGTAGGAAGGGGAAACCCATTGCATGTGAAATTTAAGCATGTAAAGCTATGTTTTGAAGTGTTAAATCTCGCATGCATCTTTAATCTATCCTATCTTCTTCGAAAACTTAATGGAATCGAGAAAGATTCTTCTCTGGAGATTTAAATTTATTTTGCTAGCTTGAAAATGGTGATTACCTTTGGAAAATGATGAGTTCGGCCCCAAATGACTGCCCCTCGGTGAGCGTGCAATCCGTGTCGGGGGCTGTGTAACTCAAGGTTGAAGAGTAATGATGAGGAATTTAAAACCCACTCAAACTTCTTGGTACTTGGAAATAGTCGGCTGAGCTCATTATTTTTAATGATGTGACAAGTTGGGCATAAACTGACTTTTGTAAGGTTCCTATTTTTAGAGTTTTGAGAAACCCAAAAATATTTGGAACAAAATTTATAATGTGTCCAAAAATCAGCTTTTGAGTAAAAGATTTTGATTTCTTTTATTTTGGACTATTATTAGTTTATTAATAAAATATCAACTTTACTTCCTAAAATCCGATGGCATTGCATAGGGTGCAACTTGACTCTATTTTCGTCTAGAGCTCATAGGAGATCTGAATGTGCGATGTTGGTCTATTTAGGAAGACAGTGCAGACGTTGAGAGCTTCATTCTTTATTTCCTCGGATATTCATCATCAAACCTATGAGTTCTCGCGGCCCCACTTTTAATGCTTTGTTTATTGTTTTGGGGAAAAGCATGAGATTAAGAAAACTATGCATGTTACTTGTTTGAAACCATTGGACTAAGAAACTGCTTAGTCAAGTCTTGCTTGAAACCATTGGATTTAGGAACTGCTTAGTCAAGTTTTGCTTGAAACCATTGGACTAAGGAACTGCTTAGTCAAGCTTTGTTTGAAACCATTGGACTAAGGAACTGCTTAGTCAAGTTTATTATTTCATAAAATATTGACTGTTACTGCACTTGAAATAAATGTTAATTGATGTGCTTGGGAGTATATTTTCCAAATAAAGTCCCCGTCCGTAAATGCTACTTGTTAACTCGGGTACATCCCCGGACCGTGGTATTGTGGATAACCTCTATTGTGTAGACAGTCCCACCCAGAAAGGGGTGCACATTACCTATGTTTTCTTGTCTAATCATGTGGAATTTCGACCACCGCTGAATTAGTACATCTACGAACTGTGGGACCTAAGTAAGTGTACGGGCTACTTTTGGTCATTCGTAAAATAATGGGGCAAGTTGGTCAGGTAAGGCTCAGTAGCGTCTCAAGTTTTTACATCGTGGAAGATTTACATTTATTAAATGCAAAAGATTCGCATAATTTTGCAAATATTTGATTTATGCACTAAAATGTTTTATGCATGTGAAAACCCGTGAGCTCACCAACTCTTTGTAGTTGACTCGTTTTATGTTCCATGCTTTTCAGGTAACAAATAAGAAATGAAGTATTTTGGGAGCATACTTGTGGAAAAAACTGATTAAGTTCGCATTGGAAGCTTTTGTAAATGAAGTATTTGTTAAAATTTGGTTATGTCATTAAACTCTTTTATTTTGAAAAAGTTTAAAAGGTGTTATTTATTAATTGTTGCTGTGACTCGCTTGCCTGTTACATCTCGTGTTTCCGCTTTAGCGGGGTGTGACAATGTATAACCATGCACATAAGTCATGAATATACACACACACACACACACACACACAGACACACATATATATATATATATATATTATATGCATTTCACATTGTGCATATAATTCCTATGCACAAAATTCTCATACTAGCATGATCAAATATAGCGATTTTATCATGCTGTCACTTAATTATTTAACAAATAATCACCTATTAATTACCTCAAGTGATAACTAGAACCCAGTTATCACACTTAAGGAGAGGAAGTTCATCCCGTTCAGCTTTTCTTTTTGAAGGACAAACCGGAGTGCAAATTGAGACAAGTTGTTTGTGGTTGAGTCTGGGTTTGGAGTGGATGCAGACATCTACAATATCCAAGTTCGATTTTAGTATGACTTTTAAAATCTAAAATAAATAAATTTACCTTTCAAAAATCAACTTTATTTGAGCTAAGATCCATATTTCATCTACTTCTTCAAATGGTAATGCCCTGTCTGAGAAATAAGTTATATAGGTAGGAATCAATTAATCATGTTCAACATAACTTTTAGGTGATCGTGAGATTCAATTTAATATATCATATATCAAATAGACACGTTTAATCTCACTTCAACGCCTTAACAATACTTATAGAAGGTCAATTCACATACTATGATATTTTTAAGTAAACTGACCATATTAAGGTATCGTGATCCCACCTAAGTTCTCAATTCAGATTTAATGGGATCAGTCCTCCAAAACACGACTATTCAAGTGAGTGGCCAAGTGCAACTTTCACTTGAATCTCGTAGTCTCGGCACCTTGTCTCACACTATTATCATCCAATATGACAGGCCAGACACTAATCATACTGGAATTTGTAAGACTTGACAAGTACCTTAAATGAGTGGCATTTAGTTTATGTTTTAGAATGGTTTAAATTTTAGAAAAACATTTCTAATCACTTTTAAAACATTTGATTTTATCTCTAAAATTAAAATCCTTTTGTTTTAAAAGTTTACCTGTATAATCGGTTTGATTTTTGATAAACATTATCATTTTAAAATATCATATCTTGATTACCGATTTGAAATTGTTTTGCATTTGATTTTTAAAACGCTTTGCAATTATCATGGCAATAATAAAAACAATAAACAAATAAAAAACAAACACAAAATAAGCAACCACAAGATAATATATGGATTTACCCCTAATGTGGTGTTGTGAGCCAACACAACAACCACGGTCAAACTAAGGACGTCTTCAAGCTCCCACTGGTCTCGCCATCTTGGTGAACTCCAGGGACTCCGTCTTCTTTGAAATACCATCTTCGTTGATTTAAATAAATACAACAGAATTTTATTCTATTTACATTTGTCCTATCTAGAAAACTAAAACTAAAAATTACAACCCATGCAATTAATATATTTTAATTTTCCGACAACAATAAATAAATAAATCAACCACGGATCTCGGCGGGGCAATCCATATATTACACAATATAAATATTAAACATAATATAAAACAAAACAGTTGGTACAATTAAATAAACGTTAAATAATTGACCAAAAACAAAAATAATTAACAACTGAAATTAATCGAGATTTTAAAAGATCACATATAACAAGATTTTTATTAAAATCCAAATAATATATTTGGTTTTAATTGCTACATAATTTAATTTTAAACTAAACCTAACTTTAAACGAAATTCGGCACAAAGTTTTAACTTAAAGTCAACCCAATCATTTAAATTAAAAAACCCAAGTTTTTAATTAATAATAAACCCAAGCATTTTAATTTAAAATGACTTGAAAACAGGCCCAAAGAATTATAGCCAAAAGAAGTCTCGCCCCATATATGTTTTATTAGAACCGGCCCAACTGATTTCTTCGAAATCCTTTTAAAAATAAAATCTCATTTAATGACATTCCGTTTTAACTACTTTCGATTAATCGGAATAATTGTCAAAGTGGCTCTGATACCACTGTTGGGTTTTAGTTTGCGAAAATAACCAGATAAAATGCAGCGGAAAAACAGAACTCGGTTACAAAAACGTTTAGAATTTTTTTTATATAAATGTAACACCCCAAATCCACACATTGCATATAATAAATATCTCAAACATAGAATACATGTTTTCTCCCACATAGGTCCATAACACAAGAGTCTATAATGTAAAATTACATAGATGAAAAATTCCAAAAGTACATGCTCTTGTATCCTAGCATCCAAGCTTCAGAATATAACAAAGTACATATGGAATTATTTCACAAAATGCTCTTGCTCTTATTATCATTACCTGCACACATATTTTTGAAAACACAAAATAAGGGTTAGACATGAATGTCTAGTGAGGTTCCCTTTTATGTAATGCAGGGTGAAGATCACCAAAACATTTATTTCATGTAGCAAAAATTGAAAATCATATTCTGTTTCAGTCAATCAGCCTTTGGTTTCAATCCATACTTGGAATATATTTCAATAAACAGGACCAGAGCCCCTTTGGTCTCTCTACCAGAGCTTCTGGTTCCTCGACCAGAGCCTCTAGTTGTACTAACCAGAGCTTCTAGCTCATATATATAATGTTATTTAGTTAAGCTTCTAATCAATAAGATAGCCATTTTCATAAAAGAATAGTTATAAAGAGTTCATGCTCGACCAGAGCTTCTGGTTGTACTAACCAGAGCTTCTGGTTTAAAAGTTATGACCAACCAGTGCCTCTGGTTCAACGTGTGAGTCAACCAGAGCCTCTCTGGTCTGTCTTTTGTATAGAAAGCTAATTATAAAATATATTTTTTTCTTGAAAACTTCTTAAAACGTAATTTTGACACATAAGCTCTTATCAATAGATACAGAGCCTCTAGTCCAACTATTACATTTAGTAAAAACTTGGATATTTGTCAAATCAATAACCAGAATCCTCTGGTCCAGTAGTGAGAACTAACCAGAGCCTCTCTGGTTCCTCATAAAATGAACCATCTGTTCCAAATTACTTTTTACCAAAACCAATGACCATAAGCCACATATTTTTCCCATAACCATAACATCAATACTACTATTTCCAATAAGAACAATATCTCTAAATCCTCAAATCACCAAGAAGAGAGAACTCCAATCTGTTGTAATCTTATTAGATATGATAGCAAGAGTTATACCATGCACACACACACACACACAACGACCATCCTTATTATTTCCATCAATCCCCTATTTATAGCAATAGCTATCCATCACACACAACGACCATCCTTATTTCTCCTGAAATTCATATGAACTATTTCATCCATGACAGGCTGCAGAACTTTCTGTCAAAGTGAACCTAGTTTTAAATCGATCATGTGTTGTCCGGATTTCCTTATATCGGACATGAGTCGTGCGATTTAGTCTTAATCGACCAAGGGTTGTCCGGATTAGTAAATCAGACAAAAGGGACAAGTGTTGTTCGGATTGTATATCCAGATAACTTGTCCGGATAACTTATATTTGATAATTTTAAGTGTTTAATATTCTAAGACATTTATGTAATTTAAAAATGTTTATTATTTATGGATTTATAAAAGGGTATTTTATATCTTTTTGAATAAAAAGATATGTTCCTACCAAGCGTGGTGACGTAAGTCTGTTTTGGTATGCAATTGGATTTGGGAAAATGTTTCTACCAAGCGTGGTGACGTAAGTCTGTTTTGGTGTGGAAGTGGATTTTGTAAAATTGTTTCTACCAAGTGTGGTGACGTAAGTTTGCTTTGGTATGAAACTGGTTTTTAGTGGTAGTTCCCCCAGACGTGGTGACTTTTGTCTGTTCTGACTTGGAATTGGGAATGGGCACTTTTAGACGTGGTGACTTATGTCTGTTCTGATAAGTAGCCCTGTTTTGATGGAGGAATAAGGGTGGCATATCAAGGATAGGTGTACTTGGAATAAGTGTGGCATTGTCATATGTGGATAATATTATAACTCTTATTATTGTTACTAATTGGATTTAATAACTTTGAGTCATCATTTCTTTGTGACCAGATGAATTAAAGATATTATTCCTATTAGAAATAATAATTTAGATGTTATTGAGATGGGGAAAATAGTTTGTCATAACAGTCAAGTATTGCCTTAAATCTTTTCTATTAATATTTACAAAGGAATGGTCTAATGATTCAAGAAGTTTTGGTTAT
Organism: Cynara cardunculus var. scolymus; assembly: GCF_001531365.2. Lineage (NCBI taxonomy): Eukaryota > Viridiplantae > Streptophyta > Magnoliopsida > Asterales > Asteraceae > Cynara > Cynara cardunculus. The sequence goes on from NW_020201360.1 coordinate 17,422, forward strand.
AATATTTGTTTCATATTGGGAACGTTGGATCTTTAAGCAGAGGTATTTTATAGAACTAAGGTTCTTGGGTATATCCTATTTTACATGTTATTGTGAATTGCATCATTTGTTTGTATTGCAAAATATTTCTACGCAAAGTTACTTTATCATATTTTGGTGTTCATCACCCTGTATTTGCAAGGAAGGGATTTACTCACTAGACCCTTCTTGTCTAACCCTCATTTTCTGTCTTTAAAATATGCGGTGCAGGAATGATGGGGTCCAGGGATAATAAGGGGAAAGGGAAAATGTGATTATTTTCCTAACCTGTTATCTGCTTTTGAAGATATGCTTTTGATGACTTACTTTGAAGATATATGTTGTATTACATATGTTAGTACACGATTCGTTTTGGAATTTTTCATATGTAGATTATGTACATATAATAATCCTTGTACTAGTGGGACCTCATGTTGTAAATTATATTTCTTTGTAATGAAATATGTGTTATATGCAAATGTGGTGTTTGGGGGTGTTACAAAAGTGGTATCAGAGCCTTAGTTTAAGAGATTTAGGTATTCAAAGCATGATGCCTAGACTTAAACTGTCGTTTGCATGTTAAGAGTCCCGGACATAATTAGTATCACTGGGAATAAAATATAATGGGTTAAAGAGAACAGTATGTATGGTGAATTCGAATTACAAATGGCCAATGTAATTATGAATTTACAGGTACATACCTATACTCGGACACCATTGGGAATGTGAATACGTGATATTTAATTCAAAAATACCTGCAGATGTCTAGTCGATCACCATTGGGAGGAATCTCCCGTTAATCCACCAACCTATGTTTCAAGGAGTAGAGGTCGTGGAAGGGGTAGGGGTAGAGGTTGAGGAAGAAGTCAGATTCCTAAGAGGTGTCAGACCGAGATTCGCCCTGATCAAGGGGAATCTATTTTTGGGAATGCGCAACAAGAACAGAGGCAACAACCTGAGTTTATAACAAGAGATGTTTTGGTAGAAGAAATGGGAAAACTGAGGGAAACTCTAATATCCATTATGGGATTGCCAGCTAGAATAGAAACTGAGCGAGTTGGAATTAATCCTCCAGCTCCTTCAGCAGGCAGCAATAATCGGGGAGGAGATATAAAGATGTTTCTGACATGTAAACCTCCAACCTTTTCAAGAGAGAGAGATCCAGTTAAAGCAATGTGCTGGATAAAAGAGATTGAATCGTTATTTAACACTAGTAGGTTGTCACACCCCGCTAAAGCGGAAACGCGAGATGTAACAGGCAAGCGAGTCACAACAACAATTAATAAATAACACTTTTCAATTTTACAAAATAAAATAAGTTTAACATCATTGTTAGCTCTATTATTCACTTCTTGTAAAAGTATGAAAAAGTATTCTGCAAGTGTTGACAGAAGGGTATCTTCCACAGAAGACAACAAAGGACTAGCAACATAAGCTGTTTCATTGTGCAAGTAAAGTGTAACAGAACCTCTGATGTCTCTCACAGAGGTTCTGGAAAATGGTCCTCTGGCAATAAGATCATACAAGTCAATTACAGCAGAGCCTCTGAGATGGCTCACAGAGGGTCTGCGGATTAGTCTTCTGTGAAGATCCTGTTCTACTGTTTTTCAAAGGTTGTTTGCTGCATGTGCTTCTCACGTCACTAGGACTTAATATACTTTATTTGGACGGCTTAGATGATTTCTCTCTTTTAAGATGTTGTCTGTAAGGTCGTTAGGGACTAGTATAAATAGCAGCTTAGGCCTTTGTAAATTGTGTGCTTCCGTATTGTAATCGTCTATTTTCAATTGAATGAACTGAAAAACCTTTGAAGCTATTTTCCTGTGTTCATCTTCTTCATCATCTTCATCATATTAACTGGGTGTTCTTGGTTTAATTACTCTGTTCTGTTCTTATCATTGTTTCCGCTGCACTGTAATCGTTCTGGAGTTCATTCAGAGTAATAGATCAATATCAAAGCTGAATTTACAGGTCCAACAATTGGTATCAAAGCAGGAATTGAATTCTTATTCGATTAATTCTGTTTTTGGTATTAATCTGCATTTTCTAGAACACCAGTCTTCTTCAGGTTACCTTGTTTTACTCTATTAAATCAGCTTCATCTTATTCCTATTTTTCTTCTTCTAATTTCAATGGTGAACTTGGCCAATACCTCGTTCATGAGCACTGGTTCTCAATCAAAACCTCCCACGCTTATCCGTGAGGAGTATCCGCAATGGAAGGTGCGGATGATCAACTTTTTAGAGGGAATTCACCCTAAAATATGTGAATTTCTTTACAACCCTCCTTATGTGCCAATGAATTTAATTCCAAGAGTTCCAGCTACTGGCACAACCCCTAAAATTCCTGAGCATTACGAGCCAAGACCTATTGCTAACTGGAGTGATGAAGACAAGATACTGGTTGATTTGAGCAGCAAGTGCAAAAGGTTGTTAATCATGGCAATACCTCACGAGATCTTTAAACGTATTGATCACTGCCAACTGTCCATGGATATTTGGGCAGAATTGGAAAAACAKATTGAAGGAGGTAAGAAAACACTCAAGAACAATCGAGCCATTTCCATTGATGAATACCAGCTTCAAGGCTAAGGAGGGTGAATCCCTGTTGGACACATACTCCAGATTAAACACCTTAATTAGCAACTGCAAAAGGTATGGAGTAATGAGAACGGCAGAGGACAACAACTCTCTGTTCTTGAAGAGCCTTCGAATTGAATGGATGCACCTAACCACGTCTATGAAGGCCACCTTGGATTTGGAAGTTTGGACTTTGGCTGACTTATGTGGTTCTCTTAAAAGTCAAGAGCCTCAAGTTCTACAAATGAAGAAGAACTATGGTGGTCCGCTTGCTCTGGTTGCAGAGGATGGCAGCTCTGGAAAGAAGGAAGAGAAGAAGAAGAAAAAGAAGA
>NW_020201360.1:22623-31996 GCF_001531365.2 Cynara cardunculus var. scolymus
GTCAATCTTGTCCGGATAACAAGTCCGGTCAACCTTAACACCTGAAATTAACATCTTTGTCCGGATTACAAATTCGGACAATACTTCACTTATAATGTTAACTGGTTTTAAAGTAAACCGGACGATACATTGCCCAACCTTTGTCTGGTTTAAAACAATCCGGTCAATACACCGCACAACACTTGACCGGTTTAGACTAATATCCGGTCACCTCTTGAGCGGTTTAGAAGTAAACCGGTCACCTCTTACACGGTTTAAGATAAACCCGGTTGATACTTGAAAAGTTATTTGTCTGGATAACAATCTGGGCATCACTTAAACGGTTTGCATAAATTGATACAGAATTCATAATAACCAGTTCCAAATTTTACCAAATTGTATATAAACACTTTATACTCAATGCTTTAATACACTCACCTTTTAGAAATCGAGTATCTAAGCTTTTGAATCCTCTTCTTTAGCAATCCTTTTGATTCTTCAGAGAAAAACCTTCTAAATATAGTATATGTGTATCCTTTACTTCCCAAAATTCTATATATATATATCTAAGAAGAAGGAGGGGAGATGGTGGGCGGCTCAACCAGCCGACCTCCCCTTTTTTCTTAATTTAAAATAAAATTTAAATTAACCCTTATAAATATAACACACCTACTTACATACCCATACACATATAAATATATATATATAAACTTGAAATAACAACCAGAATATTACAATATTCCCTCCTTAAAAGAATTATGTCCCGAAATTCCATTAAGTAAACAGATAAGGATATTTCATCCTCATTTCCAATTCTGATTCCCAAGTGGCGTCTGGTCCCTTATGATAACGCCATTGAACTTTTACTAACCCAATCTCTTTGTTTCGTAATTTCTTCACCTTATAGTCAGTAATCTGTTCAGGGGTTTCTTCAAAACATAATCTCTCATCTACCTTAATCTCAGGTAATGGTACTGCCACATCTGGACTTATTAGACACTTCCTCAAATTTGACACATGAAACGTGTAATGAATTCCACTTAATTCCAAAGGAAGTTCTAGGACTTAATAGACTTTATTTGGACAGCTTAGATGATTTCTCTCTTTTAAGATCTTGTCTGTAAGGTCGTTAGGGACTAGTATAAATAGCAGCTTAGGTCTTTGTAAATTGTGTGCTTCCGTATTGTAATCGTCTATTTTTAATTGAATGAATTAAAAACCTTTGAATCTATTTTCCCGTGTTCATCTTCTTCATCATATTAACTGTGTGTTCTTGGTTTAATTACTATGTTATGTTCTAATCATTGTTTCCGCTGCACTGTAATCGTCCTAGAGTTCATTCAGAGTAATAGATCAATATCAAAGCCGAATTTATAGGTCCAACAATCATAACCAAATTTTTGACAAATACTTCTTTTACAAAATCTTCCATTGCGAACTTAATCAGTTTTCCACAAGTATGCTCCCAAAATACTTCATTTCTTACTTGTTACCTGAAAAGCATGGAACATAAAACGAGTCAACTACAAAGAGTTGGTGAGCTCATGGGTTTTCACATGCATAAAACAATTTAATGCACAAATCAAATATTTGCAAACTTATGCGAATCTTTTGCACTTAATAAATGTAAATCATCCACGATGTCAAAACTTGAGACGCTACTGAGCCTTACCTGACCAACTTGCCCCATTATTTTACGAACGACCAAAAGCAGCCCGTACACTTACTTAGGTCCCACAGTTCGTAGATGAACTAATTCAGCGGTGGTCCAAATTCCACATGATTAGACAAGAAAACATATGTAATGTGCACCCCTTTCTGGGTGGGACAGTCAACACAATAGCGGCTATCCACAATACCACGGCCCGTTGATGTACCCGAGTTAACAAGTAGCGTTTACGGACGGGGACTTTATTTGGAAAATATACTCCCAAACACATCAATTTAGCATTTATTTCAAGTGCAGTAACAGTCAATATTTCATGACATAATAAACTTGACTAAGCAGTTCCTTAGTCCAATGGTTTCAAACAAAGCTTGACTAAGCAGTTCCTTTGTCCAATGGTTTCAAACGAAACTTGACTAAGCAGTTCCTTAGTCCAATGGTTTCAAACAAAACTTGACTAAGCAGTTCCTTAGTCCAATGGTTTCAAACAAGTAACATGCATAATTTGCTTAATCTCATGCTTTTCCCCCAAAACAATAAACAAAGCATTAAAAGTGGGGCCGCGATAACTCACTGGTTTGATGATGAATATCCGAGGAAATGAAGTCTGAATCTCTCAACGTCTGCCCTGTCTTCCTAAATARACCAACATCCCACATTCAGATCTCCTATGAGYTYTAGACGAAAATAGTGTCAAGTTGCACCCTATGTAATGCCATCGGATTTTTGGAAATAAAGTTGATATTTTATTAATAAACTAATAATAGTCCAAAATGAAAGAAATCAAAATGTTTTACTTAAAAGCCGATTTTTGGACACATTATAAATTTTGTTCCAAATATTTTTGGGTTCCTCAAAACTCTAAAAATAAGAACCTTCCAAAAGTCATTTTATGCCCAACTTGTCATATCATTAAAAAAAAATGAGCTCAGCCGACTATTTCCAAATACCAAGAAGTTTCAGTGGGTTCTAAATTCCTCATTATTACTCTTTAACCTTGAGTTACACAGCCCCCAAAACAGATTGCACGCTTACCGAGTGGCAGTCATTTGTATTTTAATTTTAAGAGTTTATAATATAAACTTTATTTTATTTGGAACGTTTCTAAAATATTTGGCACTACATTAGTTAACTTTATCATTTGCCTGCTGAGGCGGATCTTCCAAGCTAAATTTTGGGTACTGAGTCAGATGTACTCTAACCACCATGACTAGATCCTAATAAATATATAATTTTGAATATAGGATCTATAATAAAATGCTAACCTGAAACTCCGAAATGACAGAATGTCACAATCTTTCCATGTCAGAAAATTTTTGTCCCAAAATTTATTCGTCAAGCTCAGATCATGACTTGCTTGCGAACAAATGAGGATATTTGTTTTTCATTAAATTTTCTCTTTCCCACGTGAACTCAGGCCCATGCCTCGAAGTCCAATGAACTTTCACAATTGGGATTCTGCTACGCCTCAATTGCTTGTCTTTATAGTCGAAGATTTCAATCGGTTCTTCAATGAAACGTAACCGCTCATTAATTTGAATGTCTTCCAAAGGTAGAACCAATGCTTCGTCGGTTAAACACCTCTTAAGGTTTGATACATGAAATGTATCATGGATGACACTCATTAGTTTGTATGCAACCGGTCCTACTCTTTCAAGTATTTCAAATGGACCCACATACCTTGGCTAAGCTTTCCTTTCTTTCCAAAGCGTACAATCCCTTTCCTGGGAGATACCTTTAAAAGGACTTTATCACCCACTTGAAATTCCAATGGTTTCCTTCGATTATCTGCGTAGCTCTTCTGGCTATCTCTCGCAGCTTTAAGCCTTTCTTGGATTATTGAGATTTTGTCGGTTGTCTCCTGGATAATGTCAGGCCTAGTTAGCTGTCTGTAACCAATTTCCAACCAACTAAGTGGGGATCTACACTTATGCCCATATAAGGCTTCATATGGTGCGCACTAGATACTAGTGTGATATCCATTGTTGTAGGAGAACTCAACCAATGGCAGATGAGTATCCCAACTGCCCCCAAAGTCTATTACATAGGCTCGTAACATATCCTCTAGCGTTTGGATTGTCCTTTCCGTTTGCCCAACCGTCTGAGGATGATAGGAAGTGCTCAAGTCCAGCCTTGTGCCTAGTGCCTTTTGAACTGATTACCATAATCGCGAAGTAAAACGACTATCTCTGTCTGATATGATGGAAATAGGTACTCCATGCCGCGATACGATTTCATTTATATATAACTGCGCAAGCCTTTCTGTACTAAAGTCTTCTCGAATAGGTAGAAAGTGTGTGGATTTCGTAAGTCGATCCACTATGACCCATATTGAGTCATATCCTCTCCTGGTCTTAGGTAATTTTGTAACAAAATCCATGGATATCTGATCCCACTTCCATTGGGGAATCTCTGGTTGCTGAAGAAGACCAGATGGTTTCTGATGTTCAGCTTTTACCCTGCGCAAGTTAAACATCGACTTACGTACAAGGCAACGCCCTTTTTCATTCCTGGCCACCTGTAATAGTCTCTTAGCCCTTTGTACATCTTATCGGATCCTGGGTGAATAGAGTATCTAGAGCGATGTGCTTCCTCCAGGATTGTTGACCAAAGACTGTCGTTCCTTGGTATCCAAACTCTATTTCTGAAGTAACGCACCCCATATTCTCGAATTTCGAATTCCTTTTCTAAACGGTGCAGGGTTTGGTTCTTCAGATTCTCCAATTTCAACGCCTCTCCTTGTGCTTCAAGAATTTGCGTTTTTAGGTTGGTTTGAACCAACATTCCCATGGCTTGTGCCCTTGACGGTTTCACCCTTTCTTTCTGGCTTAAGGCATTTGCTACCACATTAGCTTTCCCCGGGTGATACTTTATTTCGCAATCATAATCGTTGAGAAGTTGGACCCACCTCCGTTGCCTCATTTTTAGCATCTTTTGATCTAGTATATGTTGAAGGCTTTTATGATCGGTGAAAATGATGCATTTGGTGCCGTATAGATAGTGCCTCCAAATCTTAAGTGCAAATACTACTGCCCCCAATTCGAGGTCATGTGTAGTATAATTCTTCTCATGCACCTTAAGTTGCCTTGTGGCATACGCAATGACCTTGTCTTTTTGCATTAGCACGCATCCTAAGCCTTGATGCGATGCATCATAATAGACCACAATGTTTTCCGAATCCTCTGGTAGGGGTAAAATAGGTGCATTGCACAATCTCTGCTTAAGAGTCGCAAATGCTTCATCTTGTTTCTCACCCCAAACAAATTTCTTGTCCTTCTAGGTTAAGGGTGTGAGTGGTTGTGCGATTTTCAAAAAGTTCGCTATGAATCGCCAATAATAGCCTGCCAAACCAAGGAATTGACGGATTTCCGTAGGGGTTCTTGGGGCTTCCCATTTCCTAATGGCCACAATCTTGGCAGGATCTACCTGAATCCCTTTCTCATTGACTATATGACCAAGAAATTGTACTTCACGAATCCAGAATTCGTATTTAGAAAATTTTGCGTACAATTTCTGGTTTCGGAGTATCTCCAATATTATCATCAAATGTTGCTCATGGTCCTCCCTGCTATGTGAATAAATTAATATATCGTCTATGAAGACGATTACAAATTTATCTAGATATGGTCTACAGACTCTATTCATTAGGTCCATGAAGACAGCCGGTGCATTGGTTARCCCGAATGGCATAACCAGAAATTCGTAATGGCCGTAACGAGTTATGGAGGTTGTTTTAGGAATGTCCTCTTCCCGAACTCTCACTTGGTGGTATCTGGATCGTAGGTCAATCTTGAAAAAATATACCTCTCATTAGAGTTGATCAAACAAATCATCGATTCTAGGAAGGGGGTATCTGTTCTTGATGGTAAACTTAATAAGTACCCTATAATCAATACACATTCACATTGACCTATCTTTCTTTTTAATGAAGAGAACAGTGCACCCCATGGTGAGCAACTTGGTCTTATAAATCCCCTATCTAATAACTTCTGGAGTTGATTCGACATTTCCTGCATCTCCGATGGTGCCAAGCGATATGGTGCCTTTGCCACCGGGGCAGCTCCAGGAATTAAGTCGATACCGAATTCGACTTGTCTTTGCGGGGGTAGTCCTAGTAAATCCTCAGGAAATACGTCAGAAAACTCCCGAACTATAGGGAAATTCTCAATACTTTTCTCCTTGACCTTCCCATCAATCACATGTGCCAGAAATGCAGCGCAATTCTTCTTCAAGTACCTTCGCATCTTCATGCAGGATACTATCTTAATTTTTCGTTCTAACTTGTCTCCTTGAATCACAATTGGGTCATTTCCATCTTGAGGAATCCGGATAGTCTTCTCTGAACAGACAATCTCAGCTTGATTTTTGGATAGCCAATCCATGCTGATAACTATGTCAAAACTCCATATTTCAATCGGTATAAGGTCTATGYTGAAATTCTTATTGGCTAAACTTAGAGTGCAATCCTTAATTATGTCTTTGGCCTTAATTTCTTGGCCATTAGCAAACTCAATTACGTAAGCTTCTTCCAACCTTTGGGGGCTTAAGTTAATATTAGGCTCAAAATCTAGTGATGCAAAGAAAATAAAACTGATGCAAATTCATTATTCAGAAGAAACGTATCTAAAACCACATTGGGATCATATCTAGCTTCTTTGGCTCCGATCTCAAACGCTCTGCCCATGCCTGACCTTCTTGGTCTCCTTGACTGGTTGGTCGGGCTTAACTTGCATTTGTTCCTTGTTTCCTTCTTGGGCATACATTCCGCATGTGATCTGGGCTCCCACAATCGAAGCATAATCACCTTCGGCAATCCTTTGTTGTATGACCCCCTAGGTGGCATCTTTGACAAATGATGCAATTTCCCCGATGTGGATATTTGCATCTATTACACTTAGTCGCGCCTCCTTGAGTTACCGCCTGAGTTTATGCCCCAAAATTTCCGATCACTCTCCTACTCTTGTCATACTTTCCCCCAAACCTTCGATTCCCCTGTTCCTCCATCTTTCTTTTCCCTTGGCAAATTCTCTTGACCGAATCGCATTATTCATGAGTTTGGTGGCAATGTTTATTGCCTCCTGAAGAGTCTTTGGATTTGCTGAGGTAATATTTCCTCTAATCTCTAGGGACAATCCCCAAATATACCTCTCGATGCGGACTTCCTCCGTTGTCACTAAATGAGGTACTAAATTTCCCAACTCATGGAATCGAGCTGTATAATCAGCTATATTTTCTCCATTCATTTCATGATTCCATAACTCCATTTCTAACTTCTGGAGTTCGTTCCTTGGGCAGTATTCATCTTTCAACAATTTCTTAAATTCTTCCCAAGAAAATTGGTTAACCATTTCTCGGCCTCTTGTTTACACTAATATATTCCACCAGGTAAGTGCCCTCCCTTGCAACAGACACGCCGCATATTCTACTTTATTTCCTTCAGTATATTTACTAATGTGAAGAACAGACTCCATGCTTTCGAGCCATGATAATAATCCTACTGCTCCTTCAGTTCCATTGAATTCTTTCCGGTTGCAAGATCTAAAGGATTTTTAAGTGCATTCCCTAGCCGTCTTCGGCTCTGGATTATTTGGTTGGTTTGCATTCATGCCAGCAGCCACTTGACTGACGATGTTGGGGAGTGCTGCCAGAAGTTGTTCAGATACAAGTCGTGCAATCTCGGGATTTTCTCTCCTTGACGGCATCGTCTAAGCCTAAGTCAGAAGGGAATTCATCATTTTTACGGCATAACAAGGGTGGTAGCTTTCAGGCGTTTAAATGATGGCAAGAGTGTTCATCGCATGGGTATTATTCAAGCATTTACACAATCAGAATAAATTAATCTTATGCACACCATAACTTGACATAAATAAGCGTTTCCCAAAAAGACATTATGCATTCAAAGATGTTCACAGTCACACAAAACAGGATAGTGAGTTTCTACGCAAAAGAGTGGGCATCCTACCACTAATCCTTCTTCTAKAACARMATCCATCCTATCACTATTCCCAAAATTAGCATCACCATTCCACTAACTACCATCCACCCGTACAACCTCCTTATTTCCGGCCTTGATGTAGCGACGACGTCCGTGTTCCTCAACATGTGCTGATGGTGTGCTTCCATCACATCGGACAGGTTGTTCAGGATATGGTGGTGGTATCCCAGCTGGGTCTGGTGCACTTGCGTATCAGATGCAATTCTCCTTACCCATTCTCTTTCAGCCGGATTCATGCCCTGGGTGCAGGATGCAGGCACCCCGGTCACCACTTGTGTTATCCTGCTCCCCAATTGTGGTCAGGATGTCTTTCCTATGACTCTAACAGAGTCCTCAAATGCCACACGTTGCGGCAGTGGAATGCTCTTCCTTGGCGTGACTCTGATCCTTGAGCCATGATAGGTTCATGGTGGAACATCGGGTGCTGGCTCCGATGGGGGTAGGAAGGATGCTTGTGGAGAAGCAGATGCTCCACTGGTCGCAGTGTCCTGCTCATACGGGTCTATCTCTTCATTATGGGCTGAGTTTCTTCTAGAGTGGCCAACCACGTAACCGGATTCATCGACTGAGTATTCACTAGAATCAGATGACACCATAGTGTTATTCGACATTAATACCCTTAATTACTAAATACGCCATCTATAAATACTTGAAGATATAGCCAAAGCTTCTAAACAAGGCTAGGAGTGGAAATCAAACTAGACACTGAACTATAAAGTCTCTGATTGTACTACCAGAGCCTCTGGTTCCATGACCAGAGCCTCTGGTCTCATGACCAGAGCTTCTGGTTCAACTAAAATCCTTAGGAAAGGATTTCTCATCCATCGGTCCTCTTGCAAACCAATGGAATTCTATTCTATCAACCGCTGGTTCAACATCCACACTTAGAATAATAATGGATTTCTCGTCCATTGATCCTCTGGTTCCTCATAATGCACTTAACAGAGCTTCTAGTTACAAGACCAGAGCCTCTGGTTCCTCTTTCATACATAGAAAAACACTAAGTAACCTATCCATCGATCTTTGGTTTCCTTCTCATCAATGCTTCTGGTGCATCCTTGAACTCAAACAAATTTAAGGAGTTCCTATTCTTTTGCCTCTGGTCCTTCTAACCAGAGCTTCTAGTACCATATACACACTTTATAGCTTTATGGGATTTCTATCCCATTGCCTCTGGTCCTTTTAACCAGAGCTTCTGATCCAACATGGACACTTATCAAAATAAGGGTTTTTCTACCCATCATCTCTGGTTCTTCTAACCAGAGCTTCTGGTCCAACATGGACACTTAACAAAATAAGGGTTTTTCTACCCTTCATCTCTGGTCCTTCTAAGGCAATGGATATTCATAGTGAGTATAACACATAAAATCATGCTTTTCAAAACAATTTCTTTGCGGGAACATATATCTAGTAAAACTGATTAAGTTCTTCTTATTATATGTAAGTTAAACACAGGTGATTAGGCTTTGTTTAATCGACATATAATAATCTGACCCGCTTTAAAATCATATGATTCTAAGTTACTTGAAAACCATTTTGAAAAGAATTTTGGTTATAGTCGATAATTTGTAAAGAAAACTAGCGTTCTCTATAACTGAAACTCTGATACCAAATCTGTCACACCCCGCTAAAGCGGAAACATGAGATGTAACAGGCAAGCAAGTCACAACAACAATTAATAAATAACACTTTTCAATTTTTCAAAATAAAATGAGTTTAACATCATAACCAAA
>NW_020201360.1:32411-45843 GCF_001531365.2 Cynara cardunculus var. scolymus
ATTATTTCATGACATAATAAACTTGACTAAGCAGTTCCTTAGTCCAATGGTTTCAAACAAAGCTTGACTAAGTAGTTCCTTAGTCCAATGGTTTCAAACAAACCTTGACTAAGCAGTTCCTTAGTCCAATGGTTTCAAACAAARCTTGACTAAGCAGTTYCTTAGTCCAATGGTTTCAAACAAAACTTGACTAAGCAGTTCCTTAGTCCAATGGTTTCAACCAAGTAACATGCATAGTTTGCTTAATCTCATGTTTTTCCCCCAAAACAGTAAACAAAGCATTAAAAGTGGGGCCGCGAGAACTCACTGGTTTGATGATGAATATCCGAGGAAATGAAGTGTGAAGCTCTCAACGTCTGCCCTGCCTTCCTAAATAGACCAACATCCCACATTCAGATCTCCTATGAGCTCTAGACGAAAATAGAGTCAAGTTGCACCCTATGTAATGCCATCGGATTTTAGGAAATAAAGTTGATATTTTATTAATAAACTAATAATAGTSCAAAATAAAAGAAATCAAAATATTTTACTCAAAAGCTGATTTTTGGACACATTATAAATTATGTTCCAAATATTTTTGAGTTCCTCAAAACTCTAAAAATAGGAACCTTCCAAAAGTCATTTTATACCCAACTTGTCACATCATTAAAAATAATGAGCTCAACCGACTATTTCCAAATACCAGAAAGTTTAAGTGGGTTTTAAATTCCTCATCATTACACTTCAACCTTGAGTTACACAGCCCCCAAAAAAGATTGTACGCTCACCGAGTGGCAGTCATTTGGGGTCGAACTCATCATTTTTCAAAGGTAATCACCATTTTCAAGCTAGCAAAATAAATTTAAATCTCCAGGGAAGAATCTTTCTCGATTCCATTGAGTTTTCGAAGAAGATAGGATAGATTAAAGATGCATGCAAGATTTAACAGTTCAAAACATATCTTTACATGCAATGGGTTTCCCCTTCCTACTTTGGAGTTCAAGGAACATGGATCATAGATTATTATCCTCCTTGAAAACATTTTCATGTTTTCAATGAATAATCTCCCCTCTTTGGTTCTCTAGAAAAATTCAACTATATGGCCGAGATGTGGAAGAAAGAAGATACAGTCTCATGATATTTTACAAAAATAAAATAACTAGTATCGTACCTCTTTCTTATATTCTTAAAGGATCTTCAAGATTGAGAGAGAGAATTTCTAAAGACTTGCTTTAAGTTGGCGATAAAGAAAATGAGAATTTTCAAAAGATGAGGGGTATTTATATAAGAATATTAATGAAATAAATGGGCTGGCCTCTAAAGGCCCAAACGAAATAACACTTCTATTTTTCTCGATAAGAATATGCCCACTAAAATATTTACCCAACATAAATAGAATGACATTATTAAACCCAAAACTCCATCTTTTGATAAATCAAGTGGACATTCAAATGGGACTTTTGTATTTTAATTTTAAGAGTTTATAATATCAACTTTATTTTATTTGGAACGTTTCTAAAATATTTGGCATTACACAAGTTAACTTTATCATTCGCCTGCTGAGGTAGATCTTTGAAGCTAAATTTTGGGTACCGAGTCAGATGTACTTTAACCACCATGACTAGATCCTAATAAATTTATAATTCTAAATATAGGATCTATAATAAAATGCTAACCTGAAACTTCGAAATGACATAATGTCACATAGGTGTTCTGAAGAAGATAAGGTTAGATTTGCAGTATCTATGCTCAAATCTAATGCCTTATATTGGTGGGATGTGGAGTCATCGAATTTGTGAGTAAATTTAAAACACAATTCTGTCCTACGACTGCAGTAAGGCAAATCGAAGAGGATTTTCTAAAATTAGAACAAGGGAATAGATCTGTGCGGGAATATACCGAGAAATTTTTTGAGTTTTCCCGTTTTGCTGAACATTACGTATCTTCCGAATCCCGAAAGGTAGAAAGATATATTTGGGGTCTGAAAGCTTCTATTCGGGAGTTCGTGATTGTTATGAATCCTGAAACTTTTTCTCTAGATGTCAATGCCGCTGAAGTTACTGAAAGAAATAAGAATCAGCAGGGTGAAGAGAAATTTTTTGATAAAAGAAAGTGGGAAGGGTCTTCAGTCAGTTTTCGAAGACCCAAATTTATTAAATCAGATAACTGTGCTCCTCGGTTACCTCCTGTTAGAACCTGCCCGTAGTGTCAGCAGATACATCAGGGAAGTTGTCCCTCTGAACCAAAGAGATGTTATCATTGTGGGGAGACAGGGCATTTGTCAATGGATTGCACTACACCCAAGAGGTGTTTTCAGTGCAATTCACCTGACCACATTTGACCAAACTGTCCACAATTGAGAGCTCCTGGTCTAACAATGGGAGAAAATACTCCCAATAACCGTGGAAGGCCTAGTGCACCGAGGGGAGGCCAGAGTGGAGCCAGGGGTAGATCGTTCCAAATGACAAAGAACGAGACAGAAGCAACCCCAGATGTAGTAACAAGTACTTTTCTTTTGAATTCTATACGTACTAAGGTGTTGTTTGATTCTGGTGCAAAATTTTCATTTGTATCACCATCATTTACTCAATCTGCATGTCTGAATTCTGTGCTACTAGATGATGAATTAGTAGTTGACACTGCTAATAGTCAAGAATCTGTTACTAGAGTATTCAATAATTGTGTTAWTATTATTSRGGGATGTGAGTTACCGATTCGACTGTTCCCTATGCCGATGAAAGAGTTTGATATAGTGGTGGGTATGGACTGGTTGACAGAGCATAAGACAAGTATTGTTTGTAATAAGAAGATGATCAGAATTACTCTCCTAGGTCAAGAAACATTTATTATTTATGGTGATCGTCAGGATCATCATACTAGTTTAGTATCTGTGTTGAAAGCCCAAAAGTCTATTCGGAAGGGATGTTAGGGGTGTTTAGCATATGTTATTGATGCAAAGAAAGAAAAAGGGAAACAGGAATTGATTCCAATCCTTAATGAATACCCGGAAGTCTTTCCAGAGGATTTGTCTGGGTTACCGCCAGATTGAGTCATTGAATTCCAGATTGATCTTATACCTGGGGCAGCACCAGTGGCCAAGGCACCGTATAGATTGTCCCCTTTGGAATTGAAAGAGTTGGTTACTCAGTTGAAGGATCTGACTGATAAAGGATTTATTAGACCCAACACTTCACCTTGGGGTGCTCCGGTCTTGTTTGTCAAAAAGAAAGATGGATCTATGCAAATGTGTATAGACTATCGAGAATTGAGTAAATTAACCATCAAGAATAATTATCCTCTACCAAGAATTGATGACTTATTTGATCAACTGGTAGGAGCAAGTTATTTCTCCAAAATTGATTTGAGGTCAGGATATCATCAACTTAAAGTCAGGGAGGAAGACGTTGCTACAACAGCTTTTCGAACTAGGTATGGGCATAATGAATTTCTAGTTATGCCATTTGGCTTAACTAATGCGCCTGCAACTTTTATGGATTTAATGAATAGGGTATGTAAAGAATACCTTGGTATATTCGTCATTGTATTTATCGATGATATTCTTATATACTCTAAAACCGAATAAGAACATGCGGAACGTCTTCGCTTGATACTGAAATTGTTGAAAAGAGAATTGTTGTATGCCAAGCTATTCAAGTGTGAGTTCTGGTTAAGGGAAGTCCAATTCTTGGGTCACGTTATCTCAGAAGCGGAGGTAAAAGTAAATCCAGCAAAAATCGAAGCAGTTGAAAGGCGGGAAGCTCCAAAGACTCCTTCTGAAGTCCGAAACTTTTTGGGACTGGCAGGCTACTACCGTAAGTTCATTCAGGACTTTTCTAAGATAGTCGTGCCACCTCTGTAGTGCGCCGATGTTAACCCTACCTGATGGATCCAAAAATTTTATGGTATACAGTGATGCTTCAAAGTTAGGATTGGGATGTGTTTTGATGCAGAGAGGAAAAGTGATTTCTTATGCATCAAGACAATTAAAGGATCATGAGAAGCAGTATCCGACTCATGATATGGAGTTAGCCGCAGTAGTATTCGCTCTAAAAATCTGGAGGCATTATCTTCTAGGAACAAAGTGCAAGAAAGATTTAAATATGCGACAACGTCGGTGGATTGAACTGGTTAATGATTATGATCGTGAAATCCTTTACCACCCAGGAAAAGCCAACATGGTAGCTGACGCTTTAAGTAGAAAAGAAAGGAGCGGGACTATCAAAACTGTGGAATTGAGAATAAGTTTAGTTCCTGATATCCATAAAGAAATTCTGAGATATCAGAAGGAAACTGTGAAAGAAGATCTTATCAAATCAGAAAGGTTGGGTAAGATGATTTCAACCTCGGAACCAAACGACAAAGGGATTATGTGCTTTCAAGGGTGAATTTGGGTACCAAGTTTTGGGGATATCCAAAAAGTTATTTTGAATGAAATCCATAAGTTCCGATACTCTATTCATCCAGGTACCAATAAGATGTATCGAGATCTAAAATCTTTTTATTGGTGGCCCGGATTGAAGAAAGACATAGCTAGATATGTGGAACAGTGTTTAACGTGTCTACAGGTTAAGATCGAACATCAGAAACCATATGGAAGTCTTGAATCATTGGAGATTCTTGTGTAGAAATGGGATCACATTACGATGAATTGCGTCATGAAGTTACCTCGATCTCCAAAGGGGTATGTCGTGATCTGGGTAATTGTTGATCGTCTATTTAAGTCAACACATTTTCTACCTATAAGAAAAATTTTCTCTTTAGAAAAAATTTCCACTGTCTGTTGTTTCTGATAGAGATAGCCGTTTCACCTCAAAGTTCTAGGAAAGTTTGCAGAAAGCTCTAGGGTCTGAAATTCGGCTAAGTACAACTTATCATCCACAGACTGATGGGCAGAGTGAAAGAACTATCCAAACTCTCGAAGATATGTTGAGAAGTTGTATCATTGATTTCGGGGGATCGTGGGAAGATCATTTGCCACTAATAGAGTTTGCGTATAACAACAGTTATCATTCTAGCATCCAAGCGGCACCATATGAAGTATTGTATGGACGTAAATGTAGAACGCCGTTGTGTTGCAACGAGGTAGATGAGAGGCAGTTAACGGGTCCTGAAATTGTCCAAGAAACTTCAGACAAGATTGAACAGATCCGATAAAGAATCAGAACAACATAAGATCGCAAGAAAAGTCATGCTGATAATCGTCGAAATCCGAATGAATTTTGTTTGTGATGTTGAAAGTTTCACCATGGAAGGGTGTCATCAGATTTGGGAAGAAGGGTAAGCTCAGTCCGAGGTATGTTGGACCATTCAAGATAAGTAAACGAATCGGGCCAGTGGCGTACCAGTTAGAACTACTAGAAGAGCTTAGTCTGATTCATAACACTTTCCATGTATCGAATTTACGGAAATGTTTAGCTGATCCAGGTCTCACTGTACCATTACCAGAGGTCAAACTGGACAGTAAACTGAACTTTGTGGAAACGCCAGAAGCCGTAATTGACCGAAAGATTAGGGTGTTGAGAAACAAAGAAATCAGTCTGGTTAAAGTAAAGTGGAAGTTTCACAAAGGACCAGAGGCAACTTGGGAACTGGAATCAGAACTAAAAACAGATTATCCATGGCTCTATAATTAAAGGAATTTCGGGACAGAATTCTTTTGAAGGGGTGGATAATGTGATAACCGGGTTCTAGTTATTACCCAAGGTATTGATTATGTGAATTAATTGTTTATGTGGATACATGCATACATGGGTCATATATGTGAGTATGTGTATTTTTATGCATAAGGATATATGCATAATATGTAGATATATATATATATATATACATATATATATATATGTGTATAAAATATATATGTGAAGTGTGTATGCATGAGTATGCATAAGCTTATGTGTGTATGTATGTAAGAAATGTTATATGTACATGCATGCATGTGGGTGAGGCCCTGGATGGCCGATCTTTCCTGTTTTAGAGGGGTATAAAAGGGAGAGTTTGGGCTTTATTTCATTCCCTTACCATTTTTTGAAATCCTGGAGTGATCTTAAAAAGAGTTGTCCGATTATCCAAGAGGAGTTTAACAATCTTCTTCAAAATCTGAGATTGTACTTAAGGTGAGTGATTTTTAAACCTTTTTGCATAAAATTTGTTACTGGTTTTACTTGAATGTTGTTTATTATTGGAAAGAAATCAATATTTTAATTAAGGATCTTTATTCGGACAAAGGGTAATCGGACTAAGTATAAATCGGACAAAGCTTGTCTGGATTACTCTTAAACCGGACAAGAGGTGACCGACTTAGTTTTAAATCGCTCAAGAGTCATGCGATTTAGGGAGTTAGTGAAATTTTGAATTATGTAAATCGGACAAAGGTTTTGAACGGAGAAGTAGGAATACGACCAAGGGTTGTGCGGTTTAGTCTTAAATCGTATAAGGGTTGTGCGGACTAGTTATAAACCGATCAAGTATTGAGTGGTTTAGTTTTAAATCGATCATGTGTTGTCCGGATTAGTAAATCGGACAAAAGGGACAAGTGTTGTCCGGATTTTATATCCGGATAACTTGTCCAGATAACTTATATTTGATAATTTTAAGTGTTTAATATTCTAAGGCATTTATGTAATTTAAAAATGTTTATTATTGGGTTTAATTATGGATTTATAAAAGGGTATTTTATATCTTTTTAAATAAAAAGATATGTTCCTACCAAGCGTGGTGACGTAAGTCTGTTTTGATATGGAATTGGATTTGAGAAAATGTTTCTACCAAGCGTGGTGACGTAAGTCTGTTTTGGAATGAAACTATATTTTGGGAAACCTCCTACCAAGCCTGGTGACGTAAGTCTGTTTTGGTGTGGAAGTGGATTTTGTAAAACTGTTTCTACAAGCGTGGTGACGTAAGTCTGCTTTTGTATGAAACTGGTTTTAAGTGGTAGTTCTCCCAGACGTGGTGACTTTTCTCTGTTTTGCCTTGGAACTAGGAATAAGTACTTTCAGACGTGGTGACTTATGTATGTTCTGATAAGTAGCCCTGTTTTGATGGAGGAATAAGGGCGACATATCAAGGAGGGATGTACTTGGAATAAGGGTGGCATTGTCATATGTGGATAATATTATAACTCTTATTATTGTTACTAATTGGATTTAATAACTTTGAGTCATCATTTCTTTGTGACCTGATGAATTAAAGATATTATTTCTATTAGAAATAATAATTTAGATGTTATTGAGAAGGGAAAAATAGTTTGTCATAACAGGCAAGTATTGCCTTAAATCTTTTCTATTAGTATTTACAAAGGAATTGTCTAATGATTCAAGAAGTTTTGGTTATAATATTTGTTTCATATTGAGAACGTTGGATCTTTAAGCAGAGGTATTTTGAACATATAAGAATCCTTGTACTAGTGAGACCTCATATTGTAAATTATATTTCTTTGTAATGAAATATTTGTTATATGCAAATGTGGTGTTTGGGCGAGTTAAACCTTCTGCAGGCATCATCTGGCTTTCATTACTGATAACAAACCGGTGCAATGACTCTGATGGTCACCAAAAATAACAACTGTTCCTCTGTCTGGCAATATTGTTCTAATTATCTTTTTATCACAAACAATGCTAACTTGATTTTTAGCCAACCAGTCCATCCCCACTACTACATCAAAATCTTTCATAGGCATGGGAAATAGTCTGATGGGTAGCTTACATCCCTCAAGCATAATGATGCAGTATTTAAACACATAATCCACAGATACTTGACTGTTAGCAGTATCAACTATTAATTTATCATCAAGTGGCACAGAATTCATACGAACGCATAAAGAAAATGATGGGGATACAAACGAGAAGTTTGCACCCGAGTCAAATAACACTTTAGCATGTAAGGAGTTCACAAGAAACATACCTGTTACTACATCAGGTGTAGTTTCTGCTTCATGTTTGGTCATTTGAAAAGATCAACCAGCGCCCCACCCGACCCTCTGCCCATACTTGGTCTCCCACGGCTGGTAAAAATATTGCTTCCCATAGTGAGCTGTGGAGCTTTTAATTGTGGGCAATTATTCTTGAAATGATCTGGGGAATTACAATGGAAGCATTTTCTGTTTTGTCGACAGAAATTTGAAGTATGCCCAATCTCTCCACAATTAAAACATTTTATGGTTCTGCTCGGCATTCCCCTCGGTGATACTGTCGACATCGGGGACATGCTCTTTCTATCGGTCTCTGCATTGCTCTATAACTAGCCCAAGATCCTTTCCATTTTCTTTTCTCTATCTGCTGCCCTTCTTCACTTCTATTCTTATTCCTCTCGGTGATCTCTGCTGCAACTACTGCCATTGGAAAGGTAGCAAGATTCATTGATATAACAAATTATCTATTGGATGGTTTTAGACCCCAAATGTATCGTTCTTCTTTTCTAGCTTATGTGGAAATGTAATGCTCAGCAAACCTTGAATATTCTATGTATTTTTCCATGTATTCTCTAACTGACCTAGAGCTCTGTTTTAGCTTTAAGAAATCTTCTTCCATCTGTCTGACCGCTGTTTTAGGACATAATTGTTCTTTAAATCTATTCACGAACTCTGCCCATGTCATAGTTTGTAGAATATCTGTTTTGGCCAATGATTCCACCTCCCACCAAAACAAAGCATTTAACTTTAAAATAGAAACTGCAAATATGACTTTATCTGATTCTGCACATCGAATGGTGTTGAATAGAGATTCTATCTCCTTGATCCAACACATGGCTTTAACTGGATCGCTGTCTCACGAGAAAGTTGGTGGTTTGCAGGTTAAGAACATCTTTATATCTCTTTATCGATTATTGATAACTGGAATTGCTAGATTAATTTTAACTCTGCCGGTCTCGATTCTAGTAGGAATTCCCATAATGGAAGTCAAGGTTTCCCTTAGCTTTCCCATTTCTTCAGCAAACATGTCTCTTGTCACGTATTCTGGTTGTGGTATCTGTTCCTGATTCATATTTTCAGAATTGGATTCTGCTTGATCTGTATTGTTTTCTTGTTGACTAGCTCTGCCTCTGGTATGTCCTCTGCCTTGACCTCTGCCTCTGCCCCCTTCCTCTGCTTCTGCCTCTGCCTTAGAGTTACCAATAGGAGCTATAATAAGAGAATCTTCTTCTTTATTAGTAGGGTTGGGGAGGGTCATCCTTTCTGACCTTCTAGATCTGCTTGTCATCTGTAGATTTCAAAATTCATAAATATATTTTCACATTCCCAAATATAATAAAGTTTCCAAGTTCAGTTATGTACCTGTAAATTCATAATTACATTGGCCAGATGTAATCCGAAAATACCTTACACACAGATCTCTTAACTTATCATATTTATTCCAAAGATGCTAACTATGTCTAGGACCCCAATATGCAATGAAACAGTTTAAGTCTAGGCATCATGAATGTGAATACCTAAATCCCTTAAACTCAAGCTTTGATACCAACTTTGTAACACCCCCAAATCCACACATTGCATATAACATATATTTCATACATAGAATACAAGTTTTCTCCTACATAGGTCCATAACACAAAAGTCTATAATGTAAAATTACATAGATCAAAAATTCCAAAATTACATGCTCTTGTATCCTAGCATCCAAGCTTCAAAATATAGCAAAGTACATAGGGAATTATTTCAGAAACTGCTCTTGCTCTTTATTATCATTACCTGCACACATATTTTTGAAACACAAAATGAGGGTTAGACATCAATATCTAGTGAGGTTCCCTTTTATGTAATGCAGGGTGAAGATCACCAAAACATTTATTTCAAATAATTCATCTCATGTAGTAAAAATTGAAAATCATATTCTGTGTCGATCCATCGACCTCTAGTTCCAACCCATACTTGGAATATATTTCAATAAACAGGACCAGAGCCCCTCTGGTCGATCTACCAGAGCTTCTGGTTCCTCGACCAGAGCCTCTGGTTGTACTAACCAGAGCTTCTGGCTCATATATATAATGTTTTTTTAGTTAAGCTTCTAATCAATAAGATAGCCTTTTTCATAAAAGAATAGTTATAAAGAGTTCATGCTCGACCAGAGCTTCTTGTTGTACTAACCAAAGCTTCTGGTTTAAATGTTATGACCAACCAGAGGCTCTGGTTCAACGTGCGAGTCGACCAGAGCCCATCTGGTCTGTCTTTTGTAAAGAAAGCTAATTATAAAATCTTTTTTTTTCTTGAAAACTTCTTAAAACGTGATTTTGACACAAAAGCTCTTATCAATAGATACAGAGCCTCTGGTCCAACTATTATATTTAGTAAAAACTTGCATATTTCTCAAATCAATAACTAGAATCCTCTGGTCCAATAGTGAGAACTAACCAGAGCCTCTCTGGTTCATCATAAAATGAACACTTTGTTCCAAAATACTTTTTGCCAAAACCAATGACCATAAGCCATATATTTTTGCCATAACCATAACATCAATACTACTATTTCCAATAAGAACAACATCTYAGAATCCTCAAATCACCAAGAAGAGAGAACTCCAATCTGTTGTAATCTTATTAGATATGATAGCAAGAGTTATACCATGCACACACACACAACGACCATCCTTATTTCTTCCATCAATCCCCTGATTATAGCAATAGCTATCCATCACACACAACGACCATCCTTATTTCTCCTGAAATTCATATGAACTATTTCATCCAATGACAGGCTGCAGACCTTTATGTCAGAGTGAACCTCGTTCATAGTTTTATCCAAAATCTATAGACTATTTCATCCAATGACGGAACAAAGTCACATACGTCAGAGTGAACCTCGTCTATAGTTTTAACCAAATCATATTCTCAACACAGGTTTTGTTAAGTCCCATAAATCATAAAGTGAAAAAGTAATGAAAAACAATAAGTGATGAAGAACCAGAAGACCGATGAAGACATCAAGGCAGAATTGGCCACGTCTGGAGAACAACTAGAGGGCCGATGGACGACCAGGGATGCGATGGAAAGAGCATCTTCATTGCCCCTCTGGTCAATAACACTTAAGAGAATTATTCTGCAATTCATCCAGAGGCATACGATGAAGATTTAAAGATAAGGATGATTCATCATACCATAGAAGACAGCTGGAGATGACAAGTCAACAGCTACACTTCAAGTTTATCTTAATATTAAAGCTTATCAACAGTTTAGATAAACAGTATCTGTTAATAGAAGATTAGCTAAAAAGTCTCGTTAGATAGTTATCTTCTAATTAGCTTTCTAGTATAAATAGGTGATTAGGCCTATTGTACTAAATGTCTCTTTTACGTTTTTCTTATCAAAAGTGAAACCTTTGACGCTCAAGACTGTTCTTTATTGTTTATAATTCATTCTTGAGTGTTCATCATTTTTTCCATTAAAACACTATAATTTGGTTATTCTTAACTAAATTATTAGTGTTATTGAGATATCTGGAATCAACAATTGGTATCAGAGCCAATTGATTGCTTTTCCAATCAAAACGATCATCCAAAATCTCTCAATTTTCGTTTTTCTCATCAAAACGTAAAATCTCTCTCTTCTTAAAAATTCTCAATGGCTAACTGGAATTCTGCATACAGTGTTGGTTCCCTCACCAAGCCTCCAACTCTTCAACGAGAAGAGTACCCGCAATGGAAGATAAGAATGGTGAATTTCCTAGAAGGAATGAATAAGAACCTCCTGCGATCTATAATGGAGGGTCCTTACATTCCACAAACTCTTGTTCCATGAGTTCCAGGAACAAACACCACAGCGGAAATTCCTGCCTACAATATGCCCAAAGATGAGAAGAATTGGGATGAAGACGACATAGAAAGGGTAGAGACAGACAAGAAGGCCAAACGATTGATAATCATGGCCATACCCAATGAAATCTTCCAATCCCTCGATGCATGTTCCACAACCAAGGAACTATGGGATGAATTGGCAAGCCAACTGGAAGGAGGGGCAAAAACGAAGAAAAATCGTAGAGCACAAAGTCTCAACGAATACACTAATTTCAAGGCCCTTCCTGATGAACCGATACAGAAGACATACGATCGTTTCAACATATTGATCAATCAATGTCGTCGAAACGATATCTCCAGAACTAAGGAARAAAACAATGTTTTATTCCTAAAAAGTCTTGGCGATGAATGGACTCAACTGTCTATGTCGCTTCAAGCAAACTAGGACCTAGACGACTGGTCACTTCATGATCTGTATGGAACGCTTGCAGCATAAGAGAACGACATAATGAAGAAGAAGGTATCCATCGGTGGACCTCTCGCTCTTGCTGCCGATGAAAAGGAAATATCAAGGACCCCACCAGAGAACATAAGAAGAAAGGCAAGAAAGCGTTGGTGGTAGAATCAGAATCTGAAGAAAAAACTTCTGAATCAGATGATGAAGTTAAAGCTTTTGCCAAATCTTTGGCCTTCATTACAAAGCAGTTCCAGAAAAAGTTCATCAAGAAACCCTATGAACGAAAAGAGTTCAAGAGGGAAAGATAATAGTCATCCTATGAAAGGAAGCCATCAAAATTTCATCAGAGGGAAGATAGGAAAGATGGAAGAGAAGAGAGGGAAGAAAGAGAAGACAGAAGAGACGAGAGGAAAGAGGACAAGGATGGAAGGAAAAATGACCTCCGATGCTTCAGGTGCATAAACTCGGTCATTTTTCCAAAGAATGCAGAGGACGATTGGTAAAGGATGCTGACTATTACAAGAACAAATACAAGTATATTCCTAGAGACTGAAGCCTGATGGCCGAAAAAGAAAATTGGGTGTCTGATTCTTTATCAGATGATGAAGACAAAACACTCATCTGTCTGATGGCCACGTCCAAAGCAGAATCTGTCTCCAACTTTGATCATCAGGTATGTGAGTCTACTTCAAATGAAACCAACTTTGCTCCATCTGAGCTAGAGTTAAGGGTTATAAACCTTTCATAAGATTTCTTTAAATTAAAAGAGAAATTAAATTTTGAAAAATCTGAAAGGATAAAAGCGGAAAAAGAAGCAAGTTTCTACAAAAGAGAGACTGACCTAACCGAAGAAAAAGTCGAACTTGCTAAGGAAAAGACTCGCATCAGCACTTTTAAGAAATCAGAGAAAGATAAACTTCTGGAATTAAACAAACGAATATCATTTTGACATAGAAGCTCTTATTAATAGGTACAGAGCCTCTGGTCCAATTAGTACATTTAGTAAAAACTTGCCCATTCTCCAAATCAATAACCAGAATCCTCTGGTCCAATAATGAGGACCAACCAGAGCCCCTCTGGTCTCATACAAGGAACAACCAGAGCCCCTCTGATTCCTCATAAAAATGACCATTCTGTTCCAAAACACTTTTAACCTGTATCAATGGCCATAGGCCAAGTTTTCCCCCTTCTCAATAACATCAATACTATTATTTCTAATAAGAACAATATCTTTGAGTTCTCAAATCACAAAGAAGTAAGGACTCAAATCTATTGT
>NW_020201360.1:46088-47156 GCF_001531365.2 Cynara cardunculus var. scolymus
TAGTTTTATCCATAAAATCTATAGATTAATTTCAAATGAAGACAGATCAAAATCACAATCGTCTCAAAAGAATATTCTCTATAGTTTTCGACCAACTGTTTTATCATCAAAACCTTTCAAACTCAAGAACAATCTATTCCTTTCAATGATTTCCAAAACATCATATCCCTTTTTAAATCTTCAAAACATGATATAATTTCCAAAACTGTTTTAAAGAAGCAATCCCTTCTTTATCCTTCCCAACACAATTTTTATTACTCAAATATATAATAATAACACATTTAAACTATCAAAATAGTTTTACCATCTTTTCTTCAAAACCACTATCAGAACCCAGCAGTTTATATAACAAAATATAAAGATTTTAGTCATCAAAAACTCACAATGTATAATCAACAGTATTTATAAAACTCACAGTTTATAATCAACGGTAGTTTAAAAAAACTCACCTTAACAATCACATATTCTATAGTTTTAAAAACACACAGCAAATCACAAGCTCTTCAAACAGCTTTGAACAAAAGATTTGTTCAAGAACACTTTTCACCGCCACAACACTCTTTTTCTCTTTCAACAGATTTTTTTTCAAATGAAATGATAAGATAGAATCTTATCTTTTTATTTCTTTAAATACTCCCACCATGGCGGTGAAGATTAATTTTAATTATAAAACTCATTGGCGGTGAAAGCTTTAACCAATAGAAATAATATTGGGTGGTGGGTTTTTCATTATAAAATTCTTGGTTTCTTAACCATGAAGATATAAGTTTTTGAACATAATAATGTTTCCACCAGAATAACTTATCACAAATATGCACCACCTCATGTATGCTTCAGACCACATGTATACATGTATAAATCATATATGTCGTGCCATCTTTTCACATATATGCATGCACAATATCATGTTCACATATATAGTTCATGCATTTCTACTTAGATATGCATATTTCACGTAATCCACATAATAAACATGTATAAATTACCACAACCCAGGTTGTCTCAATCATGGTTATAACACAAGGACCTAGAAAAGAAAACTAAGGCCTTAAAGGAATCTGAGGCAGA
>NW_020201360.1:47818-53827 GCF_001531365.2 Cynara cardunculus var. scolymus
AGCAAGAGACTTTCTCGATTCTGAATCCGAAGAAGAGAGAATTTGTGAATCACCAAAGATCATTGAGAGTAAAAAGCCTCAAAACATAAAACCCTCGATGAAATCTAGTATTCCTTCATCGATGAAATCTTCAGACAAAGGAAAGGAAAAATTGAAAGATAGCAAATCTGCCAAAGATAACTCACAAGGCCCTAGTACATCTTTCAACTTCATAAAGTTTACTCGTGAGCAAAAGCAGAAGTGGCCTACCTCTGAGAAAACTAACCACCACTTTTCCTCTCATCCAGCTGAAGAAAAGCAGACCTTCCTCAGGAGAAAAGAAGTAAAGCCAAAGACCTATTCAAATAAAAAATCTGAACTAGATAGGAAGTTTGTAAAAACAACCGATGCTAGGACATGATTTACACCTAGATTTACTTTTTTGTTTCCATTGAATAAAAAGAATGTTAGACATACAAATCCAAAGCATCATCATTGTTAATGTTTAACTCTTTTACAATACCTGAGGAATCATATGTTGACACATCACTGTCCTTTCTCAAACCACGTTTATCGCTACAAAGTCAGAATCAATGAAAACGTAAAACAGCCCAAACCCAAGGGCAAGGGAAATGCTAATAAACCCAAGCCTGCAAAGGCCAAGGGCAATGAAAAGGGTGTTGTTGGACCTGTAAATTCAGCTTTGATAAAGATCTGTTACTTTGAATGAACTCTAAGACGATTAAAGTGCAGCAGAAACAATATTAAAAACAAAGCAGAGTAATTAAACCAAGAACACACAGTTAAGATGATGAAGAAGATGAACACAGGAGAATWGCTTCAAAGGTTTTTCAATTCATTCAATTGAAAAAAAGACGATTACAATTCGGAAGCACACTGAATACAAAGGCCTTAGCCGCTATTTATACTAGTTCCTAACGACCTTACTAACAAGATCTGGACACGTGAAAACATCTAAGCCGTCCAAATAAAGTCGATTAAGACCTAGTCACGTGAGAAGCACATGCAACTAATAACCATTGAAAAAATAGTTGGGAGAGGATCTTCACAGAAGACGAAACCGCAGACCCTCTGTGAGCCATCTCAGAGGCTCTACTGTAATTGACTTGCTTGTTCTTATTGATAGAGGACCATTTTCCAGAACCTCTATGAGAGACATCAGAGGTTCTGTCATACTTTACTTGCTCGAATAAAAGGCTTCTATCGTTAGTCCTCTTTTGTCTTCTGTGGAAGATATGCTTCTGTCAAGACTTGCAGAATACTTTTTCTATACTTTTACAAGAGATGAATAATATAGCTAACAATCTCCCCCTAAGTATAAAAAAGTAAATTAGGACAAATGGGTGCAAGAATTGACTAAATGAAAGAATACAAGAGTAGATTAAACCCATCCTCTAACAAAGAATTACATAAATGAACAAATTGAAAATTGAAAGTCAGGCCTATACTATTACAAGTGATTAATCCACAGTAGAGTCTGGATAGTCAACTATGGCAAATTGCAGATTAGACTTGATGGTTTTGTAGACTTTGAATATCATTTATCTGAAGGAGACTTGAACTTTGATCGTTTCCAGAAGGTGGTTCACTTCATCCGCCCTTAAATGCCCTCTCTGCACCTCTGTCACCACTAGGTTGAACACCCACTGAAGACACTCTGTTGAGTATTTGTGCGTTTCTTTGGGATCGAAGAACCTTAGAATTTCATCCTTGTCTAGGAATACAATCCCAAAGATTGGATTGTGGACAATGGTCTTGGGATGAAATCTAAGCAACCAACTTGGTCTATTATTTGGAGGGGAAATTTTTAGCTCTGGCTGGGCCAACCCCATCGCGATGTCAAAATCTTTCTGGCTGTAGAACTTGACTTGAGCACGCATAACCTCAATCAGCCTTCTGAGAGAAATCGAATATGTTGACCTCCCCTCCATGTATTTGTTCAATATCTTGTGAAGGAATATTAGGTCAAATACACAGAGGTTGTGGAGGTCAGCATCTGTGAATGTATATAGGTTGTCGTCGTCCCTTTTTACCACATACTGAGAGTATAACACGGTCTTCTTGAGCATAGTTCTTGGAGATATTGTTTCGAGTGAAGTAATCACATGCTCTGAGAAGACCTGCTTTGGTGGCCTTGTGAGCTTTGAGAAGTGGAACTTTGCGATGGCAAAGGGCATACCTGTAAGCTCTGGGTTATAAGGGGGCTCTGTGTCCACAGCTGAGTAACGGCACCACAGAATCTCTTCAACAGTGGTTACGGGCTCTGTGCGTACCTTCTGCGTAGGAATCTTGCTCATAGATTCAAGTATCTCAGATACCCTCTCCACCATGGCAGATTCTGGCGTTCTGGATTCTTCTTCTAGTATAGGCCTCCGGGTAGACCTCTCTGGTAGGATAGGATTGACAGTTCCTACCAGAGCGTCAAACGTACCCGTGGACATTTCTTCTAGTATATTCGCAAGTTTGGAAGAAGAACCCTCTCCAACATTGGGAATGGAAGAAGAGCCTTCTCCAACTTTGGGGATGGGAACTCTGCCCTTTCTCTCCTGTGCCTCTGCCAAAGACAAGATATGGGTCATCATACTTTTCTTCATTGATCTCCTCTGGCGATTCAGAGCTTGACCCTTTCTGTGGCGACTCCTCTACTGCTTTACCCTTGCCTTTCCCCTTAGGCTCTGGAGATTTGTCTTTAGAGAATAGGGCAGCAGCAGAGTCCATTATTTTTAGTGGTTTGGCAGAGGTTGTCTTCTTTGGTTCCTCATTCTTCTTCACCCCCTCATGACGATCATGGTCATCAACTCCTGGATCGTCATGGATTTTAGTGGCTTCTGTTTTGCAAGTAGTAAGGGGAGCCTTCTTCAATCGCTTTAAAATTTGGAAGCCACCCTCTCCATCTTTTGAATGACCTCCTCAGCAATCACAGAGGCTGTGTTGATATCCATCTCTGTGGCCCATTTCATTTTAGAGATGCAGCGATAGATCTCATTTATGAAGTTATCACCTTCTTTGATGAGTTTCTTCGTGATGTCTCTTATAGCTTCGTTGCTTGCTCGGGCTTCCTTGAGGAATTGGTCGGTGTATTTCCGCATGGTCTCTCCAAGGGCTTCAACCATTGTGTCTAGCTCTCTGCGAGTGGCTAGAAGGTTAATGTTAGCCCTGGAGGATTTAGAGTCAATGTCGTAGGTGACCGCAGAGAAGAACATCCCTTTGATCTCATCCTTGAAGGCAGAATAATCCGTGTAGCCGGCTGAAATAAAGTCTGCTGCAAATTGGGCGGCAACCTCTGTTAGTTTTGTCTTGAGCTTTTGTATTGAAGAAGGGTTGAGAGACAGAGCGTTGAATGCTTCTGCTAGATCATCTTTGTTGAGGACAGAGCTCTGAAGGGCTGATACGGTCGCCTTGAGCTCAGAAGTTGTGGAAGACAACTCCTTCAGAGCCTCTGTTAGCGGTGCAATAGCCTCTGTCGCCGGTTGGGAGGAGAATAAACTTTTCAACTCATCCATCCTCTTGAATACCTCTGTGGCGAAGGTTTGTAACTCCTCCTTCGTCACATAAGTACTCTGGGAACCTAGATCACCAACACATGGTGACCTAATAGCCTCGGAGTGTGAGGCGCCCTCAGTGACTGGTTTTTCGATGTCAGCTCGGGKACTTCCACCGGATCCTCGAACATCTCCAATTGGAGAGCCTACCAGTGTTCTATCGATATCGTGCCTGGTAGGTTCAGAGCCTAACTTGGCAGAGGGATCGAGTGGAGACTTTGGGTGTTCTAGACCCTCAGTCTCTGTGAATCTCTCGTATGCCTCTGAAGCATAACTTTGTTGTTCACTCAAGTGTGGAGGGGCAACGGATGCCTTTCTGGGTTGTGACGAGTCCTTGGGCGAATGGACTCTTATTGTAAAATCACCATCCTTTTGAGAGAATGTTGGAGTAGATTGTGGTTCCTGGACTGTGCATTCGACAGAGGACGAAAGAATATCCTCTGCGAGGTTTGCTGGTTTAGGGCTCAGCGTGTGCACGCTTTGTTCAATAGGGGTTCCCTCTAGAACAGGGTCCCTAGAAATGTGGGTTGCACTAGGAGGGGTCTTGGATATGTGCCTTCGGCATCTTTTACTCCCTCATCTAACTCCAATTCTTCTTTTTCGTCGTCTAGAACGACTTCTGTCCCCAAATCTTCTACTTATGTGGGCGCTTTAAGCTTTGGTTGGATGTGGAAGATTACATCATGTATCTGCTATGTTGGGGACTCTACGTGAACAACCTTGCGCAACCTTCTGCACTTTGGAGCAGCCTCTGCGAGGCTTTCTTGGAGTACAGCCTCTGTGACTACAGCCTCTGTGACCTCAACCTCTGCGGGTTGGGCCTTCTTCGATTTCTTCTTCTTTGGCTTTTGCAGAGGACTTCTTGGACCCTCTTCTTCTGTGGGTCTCTTCTTCCCTTTCTTTTTCTCAGAAGAGTCAACACCCTTCTGAGTCTTCTTTGTCTCCTTTGGTGGGCGACTTGCTACTCTCGGTCTGTCCTCACTCACCTCTCTAGCCTCTGCTGGCTCCTCCCTTCTGCCCTCAACCCTCATTTTTTGCATTCTCTCTCCTAAGGGGATACCTATGCGTGGAGGGGTTTCAAGGACCAGCTCTGGCCTCCTGTATCCACGTATCTACGCTTTCCTATCTCCGTGGCTAAGGTATTTGAGCATGGCTTTTGATAGAGGTCTTGGGCTTCTGTACCCCAGCTCATGCTCTGTGGGGTGGAACTCCATTCGATACAGACGCGCATTAGGTTCTACAGAGGGCAGCTTCTCTGCTATCATTTCACCAAAGAACAGAGCAAAGAACCTCTGTAGGATAAGGTTTGGATGATTGAGATCCTCTTTGGCCTTCTTCTGTGCCTTCACTTTAGACTTCTCACCCCTCTGAGTAGCGCACTTCTTCTTGATTAATCCCACCATGTCTTCGAACATGAGCTGTGCGTAATCAAGGGGCATGTTAAAATAGATTCCATATACAATGGAAAGCATGGCGTGTGAGGCTTGGTCATGGCTACCGACCTTCCCTGTTAGACAGCAATTCACTATCGAGAACAGAGTGTTCCAAATTGGGGGAAGGCCTTTCCGTTTGAATTCAGTCCTTTTAACAATTTTTGTCTTGGCAGTGTAGGAGTGAAATTCAAGAAATTGGATCAATTCGGCGTATGTTGCTGATGAAGCAAAGGTATCCAAATTAAGAGTTTCCAAGGAGGGTAGATGCAGGGCTGTTCGAAGGGTATTCAAAGTTAGTTCCATTGGAACAAGCGATTTAACATCCGGGTGTGAAGCATAACCTACAATGCTTAAACCAGAATTATCTAGGGTAGTGATATATGTGTTTAGCAAGAATTGGGTAATATATGTTTCTGGTGTTGGTTTGGTTGCTGAGAGAGCAGAGTATAGAGGATGGTTACGAAGACTTTCAAGGAGGGGATACGTATATTCAGGGAAGCCAGATTGAGATGGAGGGAAAAATAATTGTTGGGTTTCTTTACCAGTACCACTTTCTCGTATCGATTTTAGAAAAACGATAGAGTATGAGAGGTTAGTGCTTGGGATTGGGTTACTTCGTTGTCGCTTGAGACATTTACAGATTGAGCGGAGGCGGAAGAGCTGGAAGACATATTTGCAGGTTTTGGCCGGAAATCTTGAGGTTCGTCGGAGTAAGGAGTAATGTAAAGGTTTATGTTTTGGGGGGAAGGAGTATTTATAGTGAGGGATTTGAAAGCGAACCGTTTATTGGGAGAAATAACGTGATAAGTGGCTATAGGGAGTGACAAATCAAAAATATGACACGCGATGTTTGGGAAGACGCACGATTGATGACGTGCGCCCCCGTTTCTAACACGTGCGTGATTAACTTTAACTCTTATCCACAGAACCACGCGCACCATATCAATAATACAAAACTATAGAAGAGAGTTCTGTCAGAGGCCTAAGGGTAACAAAGCCTCTGTGATATGTGCGGGGCCTTCTAACATGTTACA
>NW_020201360.1:55697-58081 GCF_001531365.2 Cynara cardunculus var. scolymus
AAGCTTTTCTTTTGAAGATTTTTCCAAATTTACAAATTTTGATTGAGCTTTTGTGAACATTTTAAAAAATTTATTTCTTTCCTCTGTGAGAAGAATGACTTCTTTTTCACAAAGAGAAAGTTTTTTTCTTTGAGCTTGTAATGTTCCAAATGACATGAATCAAAATTATCAATTGATTCATAATAGTAAGAAGTGGAAACCTCTTGGTCACTTGAGTAAGACGAGTCTGAGTCAATATTTGTTATTCCACAGAAGATTTCATCCTCTGTGTCTGACAGAGGTTCATCCTCCTTAGCCTTAAAGCTATGATGTTCATCAATACACATGGCTCTGTTGTTCTCGATAGTCTTCTTCACTTCTTCGATTTGTTTCTCCAATTCTGCCCAAATGTCCATAGACAAATGACAGTGATCAATGCATTTGAAGATCTCATGTGGTATAGCCATGATCAACATCCTTTTGCATTTGCTTTCCAATTTAACTAATACCTTTTCTTCATCGTTCCAGTTTGTGATCGGTTTGGGCTCATAATGTTCAGGCTCAAAATGAGGTATTGACCAAGTTAGCCATTGAAATTTGAAGAAACAGGGTAATATGAAGAAATCTGGTGTTCTAGAAGACGCAGATTAATACCAAAAACAGAATTAATCGAATAAGAATTCAATTCCGGCTCTGATACCAATTGTTGGACCTGTAAATTCATCTTTGATAAAGATCTGTTACTCTGAATGAACTCTAAGACGATTAAAGTACAGCGAAAACAATATTAAGAACAAAACAGAGTAATTAAACCAAGAACACATAGTTAAGATGATGAAGAAGATAAACACAGGAGAATTGCTTCAAAGGTTTTTCAATTCATTCAATTGAAAATAAGACGATTACAATTCGGATGCACACTGAATACAAAAGCCTTAGCCGCTATTTATACTAGTTCCTAACGACCTTACTAACAAGATCTAGAAACGTGAAAACATCTAAGCCGTCCAAATAACGTCGATTAAGACCTAGTCACGTGAGAAGCACATGCAACTAATAACCATTGAAAAAACAGTTGGGAGAGGATCTTCATAGAAGACGAAACCGCAGACCCTCTGTGAGCCATCTTAGAGGCTCTGCTGTAATTGACTTGCTTGTTCTTATTGACAGAGGACCATTTTCCAGAACCTCTGTGAGAGACATCAGAGGTTCTGTCATCCTTTACTTGCTCGAATAAAAGGCTTCTGTCGTTAGTCCTCTTTTGTCTTCTGTGGAAGATATGCTTCTGTCAAGACTTGCAGAATACTTTCTCTATACTTTTACAAGAGATGAATAATATAGATAACAAGTGTGATATCCCCTACTAACAAACGAGGACCCATTATGAAATGGGTACCTAAATCCCCTTAATTTGTCTTGCAGGACCAGCATGTGCAACCATGGTACATGGACTCAGGTTGCTTTAGGCACATGACTGGTGACATAAGTCAGCTGAGCTCCTTCATTGAAAAATCTGGAGGCTCTGTGACTTTTGGAGACAACAGCAAGGGTATTATCAAGGGATATGACACTCTCATCAAAGGCAACATCTCCATCAGTAAAGTGGCTTATATTGAAGGATTGAAGCACAACATCTCCATTTTTGTGACAAGGGTCTAGAAGTCAGGTTTCGCAAAGGTTTCTGCATCATAGAAACAAAGCCCGGTCACACAATCATCAAGGCAAAGAGAGAAGGAAATCTCTATCTTCTAGATTTTGAGTCCTCCATGGGACAAGACACCATTTGTCTT
This sequence comes from Cynara cardunculus var. scolymus, assembly GCF_001531365.2. Lineage (NCBI taxonomy): Eukaryota > Viridiplantae > Streptophyta > Magnoliopsida > Asterales > Asteraceae > Cynara > Cynara cardunculus. Next base: position 57,467 of record NW_020201360.1, read on the forward strand.
GTATCTCATAAGAGCGATGAAAATTGGCTATGGCATCAGAAATTCTCACATCTCAACTTCCATGCACTACGAAAACTAGCCACACAAAAGTTGGCCAAGGGCATTCCGGATCTCAAATTCGAAAAAGATCATATTTGCTCAGCCTGTGAGATGGGAAAGGTAAAACGGGCCTCACATAAAACCAAGTCAAAAACCTCCTGCACCAAGCCCTTAGACATGATTCATATAGACCTCTGTGGGCCTATATCAACTCAAAGTCTCTCAAGAAAGAAGTATATGCTAGTACTGGTCGATGAATACTCCAGATACACTTGGGTTGAATTTGTAAATAAGGAAGCAGATGTTCTAGACCTACTAATTGGAGTGATGAAAAGGCTTCAAGTCCTTCTACAMCAAAAACTAGTGAAGGTTAGAAGCGACAATGGAACTGAATTCAAAAATGTCAAAATCGATGACTACCTCTTAAGTGAAGGCATTACACAAAACTTCTCATCAGCAAGAACTCCATAACAAAATGGCGTAGTAGAGCGAAGGAACTGAACCCTAGTGGAAGCAGCAAGGACCATGCTTGCTTCATCGGAGTTACCCATCACATTCTGGGCTGAATCTATTTCC
>NW_020201360.1:59450-64378 GCF_001531365.2 Cynara cardunculus var. scolymus
ACAACAGAGGTTCTGTCACTCTTCACTTGTGTGATTTGAACATCTTCTGTTGTTGGTCCTCTGTTGTCTTCTGTGGTAGAACCTCTTCTGTCAACACTTGCAGTATTTACTTTTTYCATACTTTTACATTAAAATGAAATGAGAGCTAACAATCTCCCCCTAAGTATGAAAAAGTAAAATTGGAAATTTAAATGCAAGAAATGACTTAATTGAAAGAATTACAAGAGGAGATAAAAGTTCATCCTCTGAAAAGAATTACAAGAATTAAAAGAATTACAAAATTGTGAAACATAGGCCAAATACTAGTACAAAAGGTTATTCAACAACAGATTCTGGAARATCKTCTACTGCATATAACATGTCAGCCTTTATGGTTCTATAGACGTTGAAGATCCATTCTCTGAAGTTGATTTGCATCTTGATCGCCTCTGAAATGCGAGACACTTCGCCCATCCTAAGATGCCCTCTGTCCACTTCTGCCGCTGCTCTTCTGAATGTCCATTCTAGCGTCTCTGTAGAGTAATTATGTGATTCTGTTGGATCATAGAACCTTAGGATTTCATCCTTATYCAAGTACACAAACCCAAAAATGGGGTTGTGAATAATGGAGTTTGGATGATACCTAAGTATCCAACCAGGCATGCTGTATGGAGGGGAGATCTTTAGATCTCTTTGGACCAACCTTACCGTGAGCTCGAAGTCCTTCTAGCTGTAATATCTTACTTGTGCACGCATAACCTCAACCAGCCTTCTAAGCGATATTTAGTAGCTTGACCTCCTCTCCATCTAGATGTTGAGAATTTTCTGCATGTAGATAACATCAAACACACAGAGGTTGTGGAGGTTAGCGTCTGTGAATGTATAAAGGTTGCCATCTTCCCTCCTTACTACATATACTGAGCATAGAGCATCGTCTTCTTTAGCATAATCCTTGGAGAAATTGTCTCTATGGAAGTGATCATGTGATCTAAGAAGACTTGCTCACGAGGCCTTGTGAGCTTAGTGAACTGGAACTTGGCAGCGGCAGATGGGATCCCTGTAAGCTCTGGATCATAGGGAGGCTCTGTGTCTGCTATAGAGTACCTCCACACATTAATTTCTTCCATAGTAGTAACGGGTTGTGTTCGGACTTTTGGCATTGGAATCTTGCTCATTGATTCGAATATTTCAGAAACCTTTCCTACCGTGGCGGACTCTGGCACCTTGGCCTCCTCTTCTTCCAAAATTGGCCTCTGGATTGACCCCTCTGCAAGGATGGGTTTGACGGTTCCTTGCAGAGCGTCAAACGTACCCGTGGACGTCTCTTGGACTTGTGGGAATTGTGATGAAGARCYTTCTCCTGCTCTGTGAGGGATGGGGCCTCTGCCCTTCCTTGCTTGAGCCTCTGCCAGAGATGCCTTTAAAGCTTGAAGGAGCACTGGTTCGTCTCTGTATTCCCTTCATTTATTTCCTGTGGAGTTTCTGTGCTAGACGACGACCCCTTCTGTGGTGACTCTACAACTTTGTCTTTACCTTTGCCTTTAGGCTCTTTTGCCTTTTCCTTGCCTTTAGAGAACAAGGAAGCTGTAGAGTCCATAATCTTGACGCCTCTGGCAGGAGTCTTCTTTGGCTYTGGTGCTTTCTTCTCAGCCTTCTTCTCCCCCTCATGACGATCACGATCATCACCTTCTTGATCGTCATGGTTCTTTTTGGCTTCTGCCTTACATGTGTCCAGGGGAGCCTTCTCCAACCTCTTCAATATTTTGGTGGCCGCCTTCTTCATCTTCTTAATTACATCATCTGCAAGCCCAGAGGCGTGATTAATGTCGATCTCTGTCGACCATTTCAGCTTGGAGACGCTTTTGTAGATTTCGCTTCTGAGGAAGTCACCCTCTTTCACGAGCTGTGATGTGCAATCTATGATCGCTGTGTTGGAGGCTCGGGCCTCTTTGAAGAGACGGTTTGTATGCTTGCACACGAAATTACCCAGAGCTTCAACCATAGCATCAATCTCTCTGCGGGTAGCTAGGTGATTGATGTTGGCCCTTGAGGACTTGGTATCAATACCGTATGTCACCGCAGAGGAAAACGTCTGCTTGATTTCATCTTTGAAAGAGGAGTAATCCGTGTATCCCACAGAGATGAAGTTGGCAGAGAATTGGGCGGCCAGCTCTGTCAGTTYTGACTTCAGCTTCTGGATGGAGGAGGGGTTGAGAGAGAGTGCACTAAAGGCCTCTGCAAGGTATTCTTTCTGAAGGACAGAGCTCTGAAGGGTTGAAAGTGTAGACTTGAGTTCTGCTGTTGTTGAGCTCAACTCCTTCAGAGCCTCTGTTATCGGAGAAAGGTCTTCTGTCACCGAGCGGGAGATAAACAAGCTTTTCAACTCGTCTATCTTTTTGAATACTTCAGTGGCAAAGGTTTGAAGCTCCCCCTTTGTCACATACGTATCCTGGGTACCTAAATCACCAACACATGGTGATTTAGTAGCCTCGGAGCGTGAGGCGCCCTCAACGACTGGTATAGCGTAGTCTGCTCGGGGACTTCCACCAGATCCTCAAAATTCTCCCAGAGGAGAGCCTATTGGTGTTCTATAGATTTCGTGCCCGGTAGGTTCAGAGCCTGGCACGGCAGAGTGATCTAGTGGAGACATTGGGCGTTCTAGACCATCTGTCGCGGTGTGCCTCACTTGTGCCTCTGAAGCACATTCTGGGTGGTTACTCTTGTGTGAAGAGGCAACGAATGCCTCTGTGGGATGTGTCGAGTCCTTGGGCGAAGGGACTCTTGTAGTAAAACCTTCATCCTTTTGAGAGGATGAAGGACTAATATGTGGTTGCCCAGCTGTGCGTTCCACAGAAGACGAAAGAATGTCTTCTGCATGGGTAGGCTGGGTTGGGCTCGGCATGTGCTTGCCTTGTTTAATAGGGGATCCCTCTAGAACAGGACCCCTAGAAGCGTTGGATTCACTGGGAGGTGGGCTGGGTTGTGTGACTTCGGCATCTTGTTCTCTCTCACCTAGCTCATCTTCCTCTTCTTCTTCGTCGTCTAAGACGACCTCTGTCCCCAACTTGGATATGTCGATTGGCATCGTGAATTCCTTTTGGATATTGAAGAGAACGTCCTGGATTTGGTCTGTTGGGGAAACATCTAGTACGACTTTGCGCAATCTTCTGCGCTTACGAGTGGTAGCCTCTTTCGGGCTCTCTTGTGCCACAACCTTTGTGACCACAGGCTCTGTGACTACAGGCTCTGTGACCACAGGCTCTATTGGTTGAGCCTTCTTGGTTTTCTTCTTTTTGGACTTTGGCAGAGGACCACTTGGGCCTTCTTCTTCTGCAGGCCTCTTCTTCCCCTTCCTCTTCACAGAAGAGTCGGCACCTTTCTATGTCTTCTTATGCTTCTTGGATGGGGGACTAGGGATTCTAGGGACTGCCTCACTCATTTTACCAGCCTCTACAGGCTCCTCTGTATGTCCCTCAACCCTCATTTTTTCAATTCGCTCACTTATGGGGATTCCTATTCATGGTGGGGTCTCAGGGGCTGGTTCTGGTCGCCTGAATCCACGTCTATAGGCCTTCCTATCTTCGTGGCTAAGAAACCTGAGCATGGCTCTTGATAAAGGTCTAGGGATTCTGTACCCTAGCTCATGCTCTGTTGGGTGGAATTCCTTGAACGGGTACAGCCTTGTGTTTGGTTCCACAGAGGGTAGTTTAGCTGCTAACAGATCTCCAAAGACAAGACCAAGGAACCGTTGAAGAATGAGGTTGGGTTGGTTCATGTCTTCCTTGGCCTTCTTCTGTGCTTTAACCTTTGACTTTTCTCCCCTTTGACTCACACACTTCTTTTTGATCAAGCCAACCATGTCCTCGAAAATTAGTTGAGCATAGTCGAGTGGCAGGTTGAAGTAGATCCCGTAGACAATGGACATCATCGCGTGCGAGGTCTGGTCGTGGCTTCCCACTTTCCCTGTCAAGCAGCAGTTGATTATTGAAAACAAGGTATTCCAGACTGGGGGTAGTCCTTTGCGCTTGAATTGGGTTCGTTTTACGATTGGGGTCGCTTAGGAGTGGAATTCTAGGAATTGAATCAATTCCTCGTCTGTTAGGGGTGCAACATAGGCATTTATGTTAAGGGCTTCCAGTGTGGGTAAACGCAGGGTAGTTCCCAAATTGTCCACATTAAGTTCCAAAGGTACCAACGATTTATTGATGGGGTGTGAGGCGTATCCAACGATGGTCAGTCCAGAATTGTCCAAAGTTGTTATGTAAGAACTCAAGAGAAATTGGGTAATATAGGATTCAGGGGTAGGTTTAGTAGCAGATAGGGCAAAGAACAGGGGATGGTTTCTTAGTATTTCAAGTAAAGGAAAGGTAAATTCAGGAAAACCTGTGGATGAAGGAACAAAGTAGTAGTTATTTGGCTTTTTGACGAGCACGGCCTTTTCGTATATGTTTTGGACGAAGGACAGTGTATGGGATGTCAATGCTTGAGCCTGCGTCACTTCGTTGTCGCTCGAAACATTGACGGATTGTGCAGATGCGGAGGAGGAAGACATTTTGCAGGTTTTTTGCTTGAGAAAATGCAAAATGCAAGTTCGCCAGAGTATTTGAGAGAGGTAAAGGTTTTTGATTTGGGGGGAAAGGGGTATTCATAGGGAGTGATTTTAAATTGAACCGTTTTGTTGACGAAAGGTCGTAATGAGTGGTTTTAGGTTGACACGGCTCAAAAAGGTATGACACGCCATGTTGGGAAGGCGCGCGATTGATGACGTGCGCCCCTTTTTCTGACACGCGTGTGTAGGTTCTAACCCTTATCCACAGAACCACGCGCACCATATCAATAGACAAGAAATATTAAGAGAGTTCTGTCAGAGGCCTAAGGGTAACAGAGCCTCTGTGATATCTGTCGGGTCTTCTTATAATGTTACACCTTTTTATTACGTAAACGGTTTT
>NW_020201360.1:65207-65592 GCF_001531365.2 Cynara cardunculus var. scolymus
GTACCATAGTCCAAGTGTTGGTGTCTTCTTTAAATAACGCAGGATCCTCTTAACCGCACTAAGATGTGACTMTTTAGGATTGGCCTGATACCTGGCACATATACATGTGGAAAACATGATGTCAGGCCTGCTAGTAGTTAAATATAAGAGAGATCCTATTATTCCTCTGTATAGCTTGCATTCAACAGGTGGACCATTAATGTCCTTATTTAGCTTCTGGCCTGGAGCCATGGGGGTCCTCATGGGAGAGGCTTCGAGCATCTTATACTTCTTCAWDAGGBCATKAMCATRTKTGGATTGGTTGATAAATATGCCTTCGGATGATTGCTTGACTTGTAGACCTAAGAAGAAGGTTAGCTCTCCCATCATGCTCATTTCGAATTCA
>NW_020201361.1:0-3984 GCF_001531365.2 Cynara cardunculus var. scolymus
ACCAGAGCCTCTGGATTCAAAGTATTTGCAACCAGAGCCCCTCTGGTCTCAAAGACTCATTTCTTTCCATAACCATATTTCATTTTTTTCATCCTTCACAACCAGAACCTCTGGTTCTAAAGACCAGAGCCTCTGGATTCAAAGTCTTTGCAACCAGAGCCTCTCTGGTCTCAAAGACGCATTGCTCTTCATACATGACCATATTTCATTCTTTTTTCATCGCCTTTCATAACCAACGCCTCTGGTTGTATAGACCAGAGCCTCTGGTCATCCAAAATGTAAACTACTTATTGTTTCTAGGGGTAGTTTTTACATTTCACTTCATATCTCCATGCATCCTTTGAGGGGGAGCAAAAGTTTACATTTATAAACTTGCATTTTCCATCCAAAGCCTCTGGTTCCACTATCCAGAGCCTCTGGTCCCACAAAATGCTATATATAATTACAATACCAGACCTCCTCTGGTTTTATAGCATGGATTGCTACATTACACCAGAGTCTCTGGTCTGTTAACCACAGTCTCTACATCAAGCAAATCCAACATTTCTACTTGTCTTCATCGACATTACAACCAGAGCTCCTCTGGTTCCCCACCCACTTTGTCATGCATAAGCAGAGCTCCTCTGGTTACCCTCCCACTTTGTCATGCATAACCAGAACTCCTTTGGTTCCATGAAAATACATTTTAAAATAAAACTCATCTTAATTGAAAACCATTTTTAAGATTATACAAAATTGCAGCTTTTGTGACTAAAAACTATACACCAAGGGTTTTTAGAAGACCAAAACTTCGTAATTAGTATTAATCTTACAATTAGATAAGATTTTAATTTTTTTTGGGAAACGTCTTCACCAAGATATTATTTGGAATGACTCTTCATTTCAAATAATTCATGACGTCACTCAAACCACGCGCCTGACACAAAACAGGCTGTACCCTTTTGCCGTTTCAACCTTTTTCCCTCCCAAACCCCAGCTTGACACGTGTCCACATTCATTTATGGCACGTACTATCACGACGACTCATGTTCCTCCAATCCCATCACCCAAAACCCAAACCGCCACTTTTCTCATGRTTATTATATTATAATAATCAAAGAAACGTTTCCCTTACGACTTCACCCCATTACCACCCCACTACCACCACACCCCTCCAACCCCCACCCCCCCTCACCCCACCCAACTACCCTATATATACCCTTCTTCCCCATTCTTACCTTCTTTATGCTTTCAAAAACTACAAACAGACCTTCAAACCTGCAACTTCATCCCAAATGGCATCCTCCGATTCTCACGAATCAAACAACAACGATAGCCGCATCCAATCTACGGGAGCCGACAGTTGAGCAATCGTCTTCCTCCCCATGAAACCTAACAACCACATGATCGAGCTGCAAAACACCCTCTACGACGACAGGTTTGGCATCATGATCGAGTTCTTTAAGAACTGCATCCTTCTTCCTGCTCTCACACTCGTCAACCCCAAAGTCCCAATAAAATATGTTCAATAATACTGGCGAACTTGTGAGTTTGACCCAGCCAATCACGGGATAATGGGAGACGTCGACGCACCAAACGATATGATTTGTTCGGTAAAAATTTCACGATAAAAAATATCTAAGGTGTTGTGCATTCCCACCAGATGGGAACTCGAGATCGAACAATATGATGAACCACCTTCCTCCAGGGACATTCTAAGGTTTGTAAGGATGCTAGGGTACAACCGGGAAATACGAAACATCTCAGATTTCAAAAGACAATTCCTCCCACCAATGTGGAATTTGTTCTTTTCCATCCTAAACCGCTCCCTCACATGCAAGCTGGGCTCCCTCGATCAAGGAAATCTCAACATAATGACAATTATGTATGGGTTTTTCTTCAACCTCAACCTCGACTACGCCCTCATCATCTACACTGAGATTCACGCGACCGTGCTCAAAAAGTGTAAACTTCAAGCCGCAGGAAAGCCGCTGTCTGCTGTCCTCTTCCCCCGCTTCCTTCCTCTCATCATTGGGGATGCGATGAGACAACACGGTCTACCTGCCATAGAGCCATACACCCCGGTTTACAAGATGCAAGGACATCGTCCAACACTCTCGAAGGAAGGATACACAATCCAGCGACCGTTATCTCGGGCTATGCTCACTGTCATTCCATCGACAAGTGAGATACGCCAAGCCTATCAACGCTCCATGTTGTCCCAAGAACCGAGGGCAGCTACCCCGGAGCACTTAGAGCCGTCCCCCCTCCAAGCGAGGGAGCACAAGCATCGTCTTCATCGGATGATGAAGATGATGATGATGCTAGTGCTTCCCCTGACCTTCACCAAAATATTCCCCACCCTCCTATCCAAAGGGCAACCACATCTACTACCCCTGGCGATCAAAGCCAAAGAGGTATTGAAACAGGACGACCCAGTCCCACCCAAACCCAAGCCAGCCATCTGGAGGCCATCCTTCAGGCCTCTTGAGATGAACAAGCTGAGGAACCACATATACCATCACCCCTCTCTCAACAAAGAGGTGATGAAGAGATAAGAGCCCCTTCACCTCAGGGCTCGCCACTACCCCGCACACACACAGAAGCATTCGTTGCTTCTGAAATTGATCCCATAGATCGTTCAGAGCGATCTTCAATTCGTGCACCACTCCCTTTGGTATTTGATCTAGCAAAAGGGACACATATCCACTTCACTTATTCAGCCTCTGAAGCTGAAGAAGAGGAAGAGGATGTTCCAACATCACGAGATAGTTCTTCTCTAGAAGGCTATCAAGGACATGATGGAAGTCCCTCGCGGCCTACTTTCGCACAAGGCCAAGAGGGCGCCTCGGGAACAGAGGCCCAACCTGCAGCATCTGTTGCTGCAGGGGTTACCCCATTAGCAGATCTGGTCACTAAGGTTGAGTTCCAAGCCTTTGTTGATAAAGTGATGCGGTCCTTGGATGACCTTAAACTCATAATACAAGGGATTATGGAGAACCAACCCTCACCCGATACCCCAGACCTCCATCAATCCCTTGCCATCCTCGAACGCCATCTAAACCAAATAGACACCTAAACCCAAACCAATTCATCCCGCCTCCAAATCCTCCAACAAAGCATAACCCAACAACACAATACCATATCATCCTTAGCCACCCAAAGAAACCAAGCCATTATCCAATCCCTCACCACCCTTACGACTCAGGCAACTGAGACCGATGAAAACCTAACCTACATGATTACCCCACTCCAAACCATCCTTCGCACCCTTCATCAACTACCAGCCTCCATCACCTCCCAAATACCTCAACCTCAACCTTCATCGACATCATCCATCAATGAAACTCTTGCCACCCTCACCAATCAAATGGCCACCATCCAAACAACCCTCACCCAATTACCCACCACCATACTTAACCAAATCCCATCACAAACTCAATCCCCACCTCCCTCTGCAGGCCCCTCCTATGAAGCAGCCTTCTCATCCTTCACTGCAAAGGTGAGGAATCTTATTGCTAACCTTCCCCATCCTCCATCTTCTGCAACAACCTCTGTGCCACCTCCTCCCTCTACAGGCCCAAACTTTGCGACAAGAGCAGATCTACGAGCTCTTTGAAAGGCACTTATCTCTTCATTCAATGAGATAAGTGCAAAATTTGCTGCTCGATCTGTTGCACCTACCACTGCGCTGAGTAAGAGTTTACAACACCAGCAAGAACATATAAACACTCTCCTTCGCACAATGGAAGAACGGTGCAAAAAGGATCGAGTGTGCACTCTCGCTTCCCATATTCGCATGTGGAGAAAGAACAATCGATCAAGAGTTTCCTGCTCTTCCAGCCGCCCCTAAAAACGCCTAAGGCATGAAGACCAAGACCCCGATGATCAAGGTCTTGGACCTCATGAGGAGGAGACAGAGGCGGCTGCTACTTAACAAACAGGATCCGCTGCACCACAACAACCATCCCAACAACAACCATCCCAACAGCAACAACCATCAAC
>NW_020201361.1:5784-14101 GCF_001531365.2 Cynara cardunculus var. scolymus
TATCTGTTAGCTAGACTATTTGCTAGAAAGTAGCAATAGATAGTTATCTTAGCATTAGCCATCTAGTATAAATAGACGACTAGGTCTATTGTAAAAAGAGCACATGTGCGTACGTGAAAAAGGTTTTTACTCATTACGTTTACGTTTTATTTATAAAAGTAAAACCTTTGAAGCTCAAAGTCGTTCTTGAATGTTCTTATTTTATCTTTGAGACTTCATAACTTTCTTCGTAAAATCACTATAATTTGGTTATTTATAACTAGATGATTAGTCTTATTGAGAGATTTGGGATCAACATACCCGAAGAAAATTGTTTAATTTGAAGACCTAAAAAGAAGTAATCTCACCCATCATACTCATTTTAAAACGAGAAACCATCAAGGCAGAAAAGTTTTTACAGTATTTGGGTTTTGTAGATCCAAATATTATGTCGTCTACGTAAATTTGTATCAAAATAATATCAGACTTCTTTTTTATAATGAAAAGGGTTGTGTCAATATTACTTTTCGAGAAGCCTGACTTACCAGAAACTCTGATAAGATATCATACCAGGCTCTCGGAGTTTGTTTAAGGCCGTAAAGCTCTCGATCAAGGATGTAGACATGATTCGGCTTTGACTGATCAACAAAACCCTCCGGTTGTGAGACATAGACTTCCTCTTTAAGAAGTACATATAAAAATGTTGTCTTGACGTCCATCTGATACACCGTGAAGCTCTTGTGTGCCGTGTACGCCAAAAACATTCGTATTGCTTCAATCCTTGCAACCGGGGCAAACGTTTCATCATAGTCAACGCCTTCTTGTTGATTATATCCTTTAGCAACGAGTCGAGCCTTATTTCTGACCATAACACCATCTTCGTCTTTTTTATTTTTTAATACCCATTTAGTACCGATTTGTCTTATTGTTGGGATGAGGTACCAATCTCTAGACTTTGAGTGCTTCGAACTGGTTCAGCTCTTCTTGCATTGCTAATATCCAATTCGGATCAGCTAAGGCTTTGGAAACCTTAGTCGACTCAATAGTACTCAAGAATGTGGAATAAAGACACTCATTAGATGTCGCAGACCATGTACGAATGGTTGCTGTTAGATCACCAATTACTTGATGTATTGGATGATTTTGGGTCCACTTCTTGCTATGAGGAAGGGGAGTATAAGAACTTTGATCTGAATTTTGATCAGTATAAGTATTTGGGGAGTTTATAGGAGTAGGTTCAAGTGAAGGTTCAATATTAGGAACTAGTATAGGTTGAATATCTGATTGAGGTGGATTATTATCAACTTGTTCGACTAACATTTCTTGCACTTCAGAAGTTTCACCCTCTTCACACTGAACGGGATTGTTCGGATTTTGCATTTCTATTTCTTCATTGACTACTTTCGTTTCCTCTTCTGTTTCAGTTACCGGCACATCAGGAGATGGACCCGATAACTGTAGTTCAGTTGAATTTTCCCTGGACAAAACATTAGACTGATTAGATTTATTTTCAAAATATTCTTGATAAAACTGTTCAAATAAAAAATCTAAATCAGAATTAGAAGTCTCAGGTTGATCAGCTTTCTGCGAGGTGTTAATTATTAGTCCATGTCCTGAACTGAATTGTTCAGAAGCCACATTAATAATTTATCAAAAGAAATGTTTACGCTTTCATTGATGATTTTGGTTCGTTTATTGTAGACCCTATATGCTGCGGATGTCTTCGAGTATCCAACAAAAACTGCTTCATCAGCTTTAGCAGCGAACTTCCCTCTGTCCTCTTTGTCATTTAGAATCAAGCATCTGCAACCAAAAACTCAAAAGAAATTGATGTTAGGTATTCTTTTATTTATTATTTCATATGGAGTTTTACCAAACCTTTTGTTTACAAGAGAGCGGTTTTGGGTAAAACAAGCAGTCGCTACTGCTTCAGCCCATAAGAATAATGGAAGACTAGAACATGTAAGCAATGTCTGTGCCGCTTCCACCAATGTTCTGTTCTTTCGTTCAACGACACCATTCTGTTGTGGTGTCCGGGCTGCCGAAAATGTATGTGTAATACCTATGGATTCGAGAAATAAACCGAGTGTGTTGTTCTTGAATTCAGTTCCATTGTCTGTTCTGATTTTCTGAACTTGAAGTTGCAGATTATTTTGAACTGTCTTCAAGAAGAAAATAATTGTCTCGACTGGTTCATCCTTAGACCGCAACAAATGAACCTAGGTATATCTGGAATAGTCGTCGACTATGACCAGCACATACTTTTTACCGTTGATGCTTTGAACTCTCATAGGACTGCAAAGATCCATATGAAGTAGATGTAAAGGACGTTCGGTATTAAACTATGTCTTTAGCTTATGTGAAGCTTTCTTCAGTTTGCTCATCTCATATGCACCGCATACATGGTCTTTATGAAACTTCAGTTCTGGGATGCCTTTGACTAAGTTGTCACAAACCAACTTGTTTAGATACTTGAAATTCAAGTGTGAAAGTTGCCGATGCCATAACAKATTTTCCTTCAAAGAAGCCTTGGATATCAAGCAGACATCAGTATCCACTTGTGTATTTGATAAGTCAATCGTGTAGAGATTTGATCTTCTGAGTCCAGCWAAGAGCTCCTTACCATCAGTAGTTCGGATGCTGCATTGGTTAGCTTTAAAACAGACTTCTCGATTTTTATCACAGAATTGACCTATGCTAAAAAAAATTTGTCCAAGTCCTTCGACAAACGACACTTTCTTAATAGTTAAATTCCCAGAAATTACGTCACCATATCCAAGGATAGGCGYGTATTGATTGTTTCCAAATCTTACCGTACCTCCAAAAGATTCAACAAAGTTAGCTAAAAGATCTTTTCTATCAGTCATGTGCTTAGAACATCCGGAGTCTAAGAACCACTGTAGGATCGATTAACTCAGATTCTTGGTAAAGATTACTTACTTGGATGATCTGTTTAACAGTGAGAATGCATCGAAAATAATAATAATCAACCAAAGTAGAAATCAATAAACACAGATGAAGATTAATGATGAACACAAGAGAGAGAGCTTCAAAATGATTTTCAATAGATGAAAATATTGACAATTACAATACTGAAGCACGCTCAAATACAAGGGCCTACGCTGCTATTTATACAAGTCARTAACCGTTTTCTGACACGACCTAAAGTAAATTAATCTAAGCCGTTSGATCAAAATAAGTTACAGACAAGAACAYRTGATAAGCACGAGCAGCTAAAAGACCTAAGTAAAAYAGCTAAAGAAGATCTAGAYAGAAGACATGCTVCAGACCCTCTGTGAGACATCAYAGAGGCTYTGCTGGATATAACTTGAGAGCACACTTGACGTAGAAGAAAACTTCCAGAACCTCTGTGAGACACGACAGAGGTTCTGTCACTTGGGACTTGTACGCTTGAGCGTCTTCTGCTATGGGTCCTATATGGTCTTCTGTGACAGATCATCTTCTGTCAACCCTTGCAGTTACTTTTTCCATACTTTTACATCTAAAGAAATGAGAGCTAAGAATCTCCCCCTAAGTATGAAAAAGTAAATAATGAAATTTAAGTGCAGGGACATTACTTGATTGAAATTAAAACAAGAGGTGATAAAACATCATCCTCTGAAAGGTTTACAATTACAATGAAAGGAATTAYARTGTAAAGAATTACAAAAACTTAAATGACAAAAATTGAAGCATAGGCCGGGTTCTGGAACAGAAGATAATTAAACCATAGACTCTGGGAAGTCGTCTACTACGTAAACAAAATCTGACTTGACTGTTCTGTAGACATTGAAAATGAACTCTCTGAAGTTGATTTGAGCTTTAATTGCGTCCAAGAGAGGAGACACGTCACCAACCCTGTAATGTCTTCTATCCACCTCTGCCGCTAAACACTTGAAGATCCTGTCCAACGTCTCTTATGAATACTTGTGAGCTTCTGTTGGGTCGAAGAATCTTAGTAGCTCATCCTTGTCTAAATACACAAACCCAAAAATGGGATTGTGTAGAATGGTGTTTGGATAGTACTTAGATACACAATTAGGCCTGCTGTAAGGAGGAGTGATCTTTAAATTCTTCTGTGCTAGTCTCATGGCCAACTCAAAATCCTTCTAGCTATAATACATCACTTGCGCACGCATAACTTCAATCAGCCTCTTGAGAGAAATTTAGTATGCCTTCCTCCTCTCCATGTAGATGTTAAGGATCCTGTGCATATATATGACATCATACACGCAGAGGTTATGAAGATATGCATCAGTGAACATGTAGATGTTTCCGTCTTCTCTCTTTACAACGTACTGTGAGTAAAGCATGGTCTTCTTTAACAGAGTCCTTGGTGAGGTTGTCACCAAGGAATTGATCATGTGGTGCGAGAAGACCTGCTCACGAGGCCTTGTTAACCTGGAGAAGTGGAATTTGGCTACGGCAGAGGGGATATCAGTGAGCTCTGGGTCATAGGGTGGCTCTGTGTCTGTTACAGAGTACTTCCAAAAAAGAATTCCTTCTGGGGTAGTGACAGCCTCTGTGCGAACGTTTTGCGTTGGAATCTTGCTCATAGATTCAAGAATTTCAGAGACCCGTCCTCCCTCTGTAGACTCTGGCATCTTCTATTCTTCTTCTTCTTCTTGCAGAATCGGCCTCTGGGTCGTTCCCTCTGCAAGGATGGGCTTAGAGGTTCCTTGCAGGGCATCAAACGTACCCGTGGATGTTGTTTAGACTTGTGGGAAAAAGGATGTTGTGGCCTCGCCTTCTCTGAGGTGCATAGGCACTCTGCCCTTCTTAGCCTGAGCCTCTGCCAGAGAAATTTTAAATACTTTGAGGAGCTCAGGGTCATCAGCATATTCTTCTTCATTAATTGGCTCTGGAGTTCCAGTGATCGATGAAGACCCTTTCTTTGAAGATTCTACAGCTATGGCCTTTCCTTTGCCTGTAGGCTCTGTAGCCTTTTTCTTGCCTTTGTCAGCAGCTGTAGACTCTCCAATCTTTACACCTCTGGCAGGTGCTCTGGCGGATGTCTTCTTCTTAGCTTCTGGGGCCTTGGCCTTCTTCTTTTCCTCCTTCTTCTCCCCCTCATGAYGATCATCATCACCCTTATGATCGTCATGGCTCTGGATGGCATCAGCCTTGCATGAAGTTAGGGGAGCCCTCCTCAAATGACGCAGAATCTTAGTGGCCGCCTTGTACATTTTCTCTATCACCTTCTCGGCACCCGCAGAGGCATTCATCACATCAAGTTCTGTGGCCCAYTTGAGTTTGGAGACGGTGCTGAGGACTTCTACACGGAGGAGGTCACCTTCCTTTACGAGCTTGGAGGTGCATTCTTTGATGAGATCGTTGGATGTGAGGATCTCCATTTTAAGTGCTCCGAGATGGCCGGTCACAGAATCTCCTAGGGCATCCACCATAGCGTCCAGTTCTCTGCGAGTAGCCAAGTGATTGATGTTTGCCCTTGAGGTTGACGAGTCGATTCCATAGGTGACTGTAGAGGAGAACATCTCCTTGATTTCGTCTCTGAACGATGAGTAGTTCGTGTAGCCTGCAGAGACAAAATCAGCTGCAAACTTGGCGGCCATCTCTGTGAGTTCGTCCTTCAGCGTTTTGATGGTGGAGGGGTTGAGTGACATCGCTTGGAAGGCCTCTGTCAAATCATCCTTCTTAATGACAGAGCTCTGAAGGGTTATCAATCTAGACTTAAACTCTGCAGTGGTGGCGGATAACTCCTTCAGAGCATCTGTAAGCGGCGATAGATCCAGTGGCTACGAACGTGAGATGAACAAGCTTTGCAACTCGTCCATCTTTTTGAACAACTCTGTGGCAAAAGCATTAAGCTCCCCCTTTGTCACATAATCATTATGGGAACTCGGACCACCAACACATGGTGTTCCTTTGGCCTCGGAGCTTCAGGCGCCCTCAGCGGCTGGCATTTCATAGCCTGCTCGAAGACTTCCACCGTATCCTTGCACATCTCCTTGAGGAGAGGCTAACGGTGTTCTGTAGATCTCGTGTCCGGTAGTTTCAGAGCCTAACCTAACATTTTGATCTAGTGGAGACAGAAGGTGTTCTAGACCCTCTGACTCTGTGGTTCTCACATGTGCCTCTGAAGCACGTTTTGGTTGATCACTCTGTGAAGAGACAATAAATGTCTCTGGTGGTACTGTTGAGTCCTTGGGCGATTGGACTCTTTTGGTAAAACCTTCACCCTTTTGAGAGTGTGAAGGAGTATGTTGTGTTTTCCCAGGTGTGCGATCCACAGACGACGAAAGATTGTCCTCTGCGGCGGTAGGCTGGTTTGGGTTCGGCAAGTGTGTGCCTTCTTCAATAGAGGTTCCCTCTAGAACAGGGCCTCTAGGTATATGGGTTGCACTAGGAGGTGGGCTGGGATGTGTGCCTTCGGCATCTTTTGCGCCCTCACCTAACTCCTCTACCTCTTCTTCTTCGTCATCTAGGATGACTTCTGTCCCCAACTGAGATTGATCAAATGGTGCCCTGAACTCCTTCTGGACATTCGACAGAACATCCTGAATTTGTTCTGTTGGGGAATCGTTGATGACCATCTTACGCAACCTTTTGCGCTTGGGTGTTGCTGCAGCCTCTGCCGGGCTCTCTTCTACGATGGCCTCTGTGACCACAGGTTCTGTGATCACAGGCTCTGTTGGTTCAGCCTTCTTTGTTTTTCTCTTTTTAGGTTTTGGCAGAGGTGCAGTTGGGCCCTCTTCCTCTACGGGCCTCTTTTGCTTCTTCAACTTTCTCACAGAAGAGTCGGTACCCTTATGTGTCTTCGTCTTCTTGCGAGGAGGACTTGGGATTCTAGGGGGTTTCTTTCTCACCTCACCAGCCACTACTGGCTCCTCCGTTCGTCCCTCTACTCTCATTTTTTCGATTTCGACACCTAGGGGGACACCTATTCATGTCGGGGTTACAGGGACCGGTTCTGGTCGCCTGTTTGCACGTCTATAGGATTTACGATCGTGGTGGCTTAAGTACCTGATCATGGCCTTTGATAGTGGCCTTGGACTTTTGTAGCCATGCTCATGCTCTGTAGGTCTAAACTCCTTGAAAGGGTATAGCTTGGCATTCGGCTCCAAAGAGGGCAATCTTGCTGCCAGAAGATCTCCAAAAGCCAAACCAAGGAAGCGTTGTAAGATGAGGTTTAACTGGTTCATATCTTCCTTGGCCTTCTTTTGGGCCTGGACCTTCATCTTCTCCCCTTTGTGACTGGCGCACTTCTTCTTGATGAGCCCGATCATGTCCTCGAAGATGAGTTGGGCGTAGTCCAGAGGGAGGTTGAAATAAACTCCATACAAGATGGACAGCATGGCGTGGGATGATTGGTCGTGGCTACCTACCTTCCCTGTGAGGCAGCAGTTGATGATGGAGAATAGAGTGTTCCACACGGGGATAGTCCCTTACGCCTGAACTGTGTCCTTTTGGTAATGGGGGTTGCGTAAGAATGGAACTCCAAAAATTTGATTAGTTCTTCATCAGTGGGAGTAAGAGCATAAGCATTTAAGTTCAGTTCGATTAAAGTAGGCAAATGGAGAGCTGTTCTTGGGGTTTCCACATTTAGTTCGAGAGGGACAAGGGATTTATTTACAGGGTGAGAGGCGTAACCAACAATGGTTAGCCCAGTATTATCGAGGGTAGTTATGTAGGCACTCAACAGAAATTGGGTAATGTATGTCTCAGGTGTGGGTCGAGTAGCAGTTAAAGCATAGTAGAGATGGTGGTTTCTTAGTATTTCCATTAGTGTGAAGGTATTATCAGGAAATCCTGAGGGGACGAAGAAATAGTTATTAGGTTTTTTTACCAGTACGATTTTTTCATATTTATTTTGCACGAAGGACAGGGCCTGCGAGGTTAGGGCTTGAGCTTGTGTTACCTCATTATCGCTTGAGGCGTTAACGGACTGAGCTGAGGCACTTGAGGAAGACATTGTTTCAGGAAGCTTTGGGAGTTGCAGGTTGCTGGTTGCAGGTTCGTCTGTGTATAAGGGAGTTCTATGAGAGCGTAAGGTTTAATTTGGGGGGAAGGAGGGTATTTATAGGTAAGGAAATTCAAAATTGAACCGTCTATAGTTCAAAAGGTCGTGTGATGAGTGGATTTGGGTAAAACGGTTCAAAAAAGGTATGACATGCCGTATTGGGAAGACGCGCGATTGATGACGTGCGCTTCCTTTTACTGACACACGCATGTTTGTTCTTACCCTTAACCATAGAACCACGCGCACCATATCAATAGACAAGAACTATTAACAGAGTTCTGTCAGAGGCCTAAGGGTTATAAAGCCTCTGTGATATGTGTCGGGCCTTCTTATAGATGTTACACCTTTTTACCTAAA
>NW_020201361.1:15288-17044 GCF_001531365.2 Cynara cardunculus var. scolymus
TTCTTCAAGAGGTCATGCACATATTTAGACTGGTTGATAAATATGCCTTCGGCTGACTGCTTGACTTGTAGACCCAAGAAGAATGTTAGTTCTTCCATCATGCTCATCTCAAACTCATTCTGCATTAAAACTTCAAATTCTTTGCACATAGAAACATTAGTTGCACCAAAGATAATGTCGTCAACATAGACTTGTACAAGAAAAATATCATTATTCATTTTTCTATAAAATAAAGTGATATCAGTTGTACCTCTGTGAAACCCATTAGAGGTGAGAAAGTTTGATAGGCGATCATACCATGCTCTGGGAGCCTGCTTGAGACAGTACAGAGCTTTGTCTAAGAAGTAAACATGGTTAGGATGTTTCTCACTTTCAAACCCTGGGGGTTGTTTGACATATACTTCCTCTTTGAGCTTGCCATTAAGGAAGGCTGACTTGACGTCCATTTGAAATACCTTGAACCCTCTGTGAGCAGCAAACGCTAGGAAGATACGGATAGCTTCCAGCCTGGCCACAGGGGCAAAGGTCTCTTCGTAGTCGATTCCTTCTTCTTAGCAATACCCCTTCGCAACTAGCCTTGCCTTGTTCCTTACCACTACCCCTTACTCATCCTTCTTGTTGCGAAAACCCACTTGGTGCCAATAGCGAGCTTCCTGGCTGGCAGAGGTACGAGTGTCCAAACTTGATTTCTCTCGATTTGAACTATCTCGTCTTGCATAGCGTCAACCCACAAGGTATCTGCCAGAGCCTCTGCAACCGTCTTGGGTTCAGTTTCACTTACATAGCAAGAAAATAAGCAAAAGTTCGTCGTGGCTCGTGTCTTTACACCTGCAGAAGGTTCTCCTATGATTTGAGATTGTGGATGACTTTGGGTCCATTTATTGACATGATGTGGTGGAACAGAAGGCACGGTTTCTTGTGCAATTTGAAAATGAGGTTGAGATGCAGAGTCTTGTTCAGGCTCTTGAGCTTCATTGGAGGATGAGACTGGAGGACTTTCATTTATTTGTGTAGCCTCTGGTTGAGATTCTTCTAGGGAAGGGGTCACAGAGGAAGAAGGGAGGGGAGCGTCCTCTGTGAGAGGTGTTGGGGGAGGACTTTCTCTGGTTTCTTGATCTGGATGGGCAACTTCTACAGAGGGTCTTTCTGGTTCTGCATCGTCTCCATACCACTCTGGAAACAGTTGCTCGAGCTCTGGGTTGATTGTAGCATTTGGAGATTTGTTTGCTTGGATTTTCAACTCTTCTGTGAACTTGTCCTTTGTCACATGAAAAGAATCATCAAATCTTACGTTTGTGCTAGCCACCACAATTTGGGTCCTGGGGATGTAGGCTCTGTATGCGGCAGTATCCCATGCATAGCCGATGAAGATTACATCATCCCCTTTGGACTCAAATTTTCCCAGAGACTCTTTGTCGTTTAGAACGTAGAATCTACAACCAAACACATGGAAGAACTTGATGTTTGGCCTTCTATTGAATAGAAGTTGATAGGGTGTCTTCTCGAAGCGTTTGACCACCAAGGACCGGTTTTGTGTGTAGCAGGCAGTAGAAACAGCTTCTGCCTAAAAAGATAATGGAAGCCTAGAGGCATTCAACATCGTTCGGGCAGCTTCGACAAGCGATCTGTTCTTCCTTTCCACTACTCCATTTTGTTGCGGAGTCCTTGGGGCTAAGAAGTTGTGTGTGATGCCGACAGAGGCTAGGTATTCTTCGATCACAGAGTTTTTAAATTCTGTACCATTATCGCTCCGTAA
>NW_020201361.1:20097-26148 GCF_001531365.2 Cynara cardunculus var. scolymus
ATAATCTTGTCCTCGTCGCTCCAGTTAGCTTTAGGACGCGGTTCGTAGTGCTCAAATATTTCAGGTGTGGTTCCAGTTGCTGGAACTCTAGGAATTAGATACATTGGGACGTAGGGAGGGTTGTACAGGAACTCACAGATTCGTGGATGAATCCCTTCGAGAAAGTTCACCATTCCAACTTTCCATTGTGGGTATTCTTCGCGAATGAGTGTAGGAGGTTTACACTTTGAACCAGAACTCATAAAGGATGTATTGGCCATATTTGCCATTGAAAGAAGAAGAATCGAAAGAAAAGTGAAAAAAATTGATAAAACAATGAAAACAGGGTAACTTGGTGAAGAAGATGACTGTGTGTTCTTGAGTGTATAAAGATGAATACCAAGAACTGTATAAATCAAATAAAAATTTGATTCCTGCTCTGATACCAATTGTAGGATCGATTAACTCAGATTCTTGGTAAAGATTACTTACTTGGATGATCTGTTTAACAGTGAGAATGCAGCCAAAATAATAATAATCAACCAAAGTAGAAATCAATAAACACAGATGAAGATTAATGATGAACACAAGAGAGAGAGCTTCAAAATGATTTTCAATAGATGAAAATATTGACAATTACAATACTTAAGCACGCTGAAATACAAGGGCCTATGCTGCTATTTATACAAGTCAGTAATCGTTTTCTGACACGACCTAAAGTAAATTAATCTAAGCCGTTCGATCAAAATAAGTTACAGACAAGAACACGTGATAAGCACAAGCAGCTAAAAGACCTAAGTAAAACAGCTAAAGAAGATCTAGACAGAAGACATGCTGCAGACCCTCTGTGAGACATCATAGAGGCTCTGCTGGATATAACTTGAGAGCACACTTGACRTAGAAGAAAACTTCCAGAACCTCTGTGAGACACGACAGAGGTTCTGTCACTTGGGACTTGTACGCTTGAACGTCTTCTGCTATTGGTTCTCTGTGGTCTTCTGTCAACCCTTGCAGTTACTTTTTCCATACTTTTACATCTAAAGAAATGAGAGCTAACAACCACACATGCCGGTTAACCTGCAAAAATGAATCAATTGGGTTTTGGTACCCATTGTAGTTTGTGGACCTTTAAGCTCAGATTTCATTGGCGGTATACTATATGTACTGAACCAACGTTCTTTAAAATTTATATTCTTAGATACAGAAGAAATCACAGAATGCATGAAATGATAGGGTTTAAAAGAAGTAAAAGACTTAAGTAATTCATTCACTCTACACGGAGAACAATTATTTTTACTATTTCCAATATCAAATAATTCATCAACTGAATATCTTATACCATAATTATTCAAGATATTCAGTTGAGTTGATGACTTGTCTTCTTCTTTTACTCTCCAAATAGTCTTAAACTTCAACGCATTATCTGAAAGGAAAATGAAAATTATTAGATTTAATTGAACGTCGAACTTTATTTTTCTTGGTAAGCTTCTTCTGTTTCCTCGAATTCTTTTTGGTTTTTATTCTTTTTATAGTAAACATCCTTGGAAACAGGTTTTTGATTAAAATTCTTTTCAAAATCTGAAACTAAATCAGAATCCCAGTCATATTTTTTTTAACAATGAAATTTTCATGACTGGGTAAATTATTTAAAAAATCAAAACGATCAATCTCATTATCTAGACAAACATCTGAATCTAAGATATTTGACAAATTAATTTCTTCATTAAAATCATTTACTTCTTCTGAGTCGGTGGCTTCACTCAAATACTTTTCACACGAAAAATACTCAGACTCAACATGTTCCGTTTTTATTGTAGAATTTTGTAAATCTTCAATTTTATTTAAAAATTCTTGTTTTTGTTTATTAAATGAAAGTCTTTCTTCAGTTAAAATCTTTTCCAACTGAACCACTTTTTTTTTCTAAAATTAGAATAGGAGTGTAAAGCTTTGGTTCAGCTGGTTTTGATTCAAGCTCTGCCTTTGAATAACTATGAAAATAATCTGTTGAAACTGCAGAGTCTTGATTATTATAACTTTCATTTAGATTTGAATAATCAAACGGAACCTGCACTTTTTCTTTTCTTTGCCAATTGTAATCTTCTCGTTGTTCAACCTCATCAGAAGTCGTTGTTCAACCTCATCAGAAGATTTTGTAAATTTTACCGAAAAGTCGGGACCGCAATCAAGATATTCAAATTTGTACAAGGTCGGGTCATGATGTAAAGTTTTTTCTAAAAATTTTGGATTTTAATACCCCAGCCCTTCCCGATGGTTAAAGAATCTCGTTCCAGATGGTTTGTTTAGAAAAATTGTTTTATCAGTTTGTCCTCTTTTGTATAAAATTTCATCTTTAGCCTTCAGTTTTTTATTTAATTGAATTATTTGAAGTTCAAGCTTACTTATTTTAACAATTTGTTCTTCATTAACTAATTCTAATGATTTATATTGTTTCTTTAAATCAGATAAATCGGCTTGTAAGACATTGGATTTTTCATCAAATAATTTGGACTCAGATAATAAGGACTTAGCCCAATCCAAGTTTCCAGCATTTTCATTATATAGTTTGATGTATTTTTCTTTTTGCGTTTTTAATTGTTTTTCAAAGTTACTTGAACAAAATTTTTCTGATTTTAATTCTTGCTGGAAAGATTGGAGTTTGAGCATCATYTTTTGCATCTGTTTAATGCATGATTGATCCAATACCTCTTCATTCATTTCTGCAGTCTGTTCTTCTTCTTCACCTGAAGAACAGTTATCCGATCTAGCCAAGAAGCACACATGTGCAACAACTTCAGTTTTTTCCTCTTCATTAGTCAGATTCAGCCAGTGTTCATCCTCAGCCATAAGTGCTTTCCCGACATCTCTTTGTTTGGAAAGAATAAATTTATTCTTGTAGTAGTCGGTATCCCGATTTACTGGCTTCCTACAAAGTGGCCTAGCTTACCACAGTTATAGCATTTAGTGTTCTCATCAGCTACACCTTTGCTAAACTTCTTCTTCTCTTCCGGCTTTTTCTCATACTTCTTCTCGAACCTCTTTTATTCATATTTCTTCTTCTCGCCAAATTTGTCTTTGAATTCATATTTTGAACCTGACCAGAATCCTTGGTTGTTCAAGTGTGGCCGTTTTGGGAAATTTCTTCTGGAATGCTTTAGTCAGCATTGCCATGGTCTGTCTGATTTTTGACATTTCAAAGCATGAATCTGAGCTGTTACTGTCTTCTTCTTCAGATTCACTTGACTGGCTAACTTCCTTGACTTGCTTTCCAGATCTGCTTTTTATTTTCTTCTCCTTTCTCTCAGACATAAGAGCCAAAGGATCAGCATCTTCTTTCTCTTTCTTCTTCTTTGCATTTCGGATTTCCAAAACATCTTCCTCATTCTGTTTCAAAGTTTCATAGATCTCATGAATATCAATATCAGATAACGATTTATTGAATCTGATATGATTAGCAAATGGTTTCCACTCTGATTGAAGATTGTTGAGAAATTAAACGACTTACCCATCGGATTGTGTAAATTGCCCAATAATCCGCACAAGTTACAAACGACTTACCAGGCGGATTATATAAATCGCTTGACTATCCGCACAAGAGTTACCCGGATAAACCTAAATAGAACAAAACTCAAAACACACGAATATTAAACCGAACAAGCTTTAAACGGATTACAACCTAAACCGATCAAGAGTTAACTGGACTAAAGTTCAATCAAAAACATAAATTTCACACTTTTTACCAAAAAATTGGATCAAAACATGAAAAATTATGAGTTTTGAAGAACACTCAACAGAATACGAAAACTCAAAAATCGATTAAATCGGGTTCAAAACTTGTTTAAAATCAAAAACAGTGTCAATCAAAGTTGTTCGAAACTCAAATGCGAATCTAGCGATGCAAAAAATTTTCAATTAACAATCAAAAATCAACCAAAATAAGCTCAAAATCATGTTCTGGATGAAGAACACTATGAACAGATGATGAACATCAAAACCCAGATGGATCAATCCACTAAAATTTGTGCAAAATTGTGCAAATTCGTTTAATCCTCTAATCAAAACTGTTGCAGTCTGCTCTGATACCAATTGTGAAGTCCAAAATTCATACAAATATGATATCAATCTTCGATGAATGTAAGAACAGAAAGAATAGATCACCAAATGTAATTTCCTTGATTGAGAGAGAGAATTACAGCTCTAAATCTGATTACAATCTGCTAATGACTTGATAATGACAATTACAAAGGAAAATACAATTTATACTAAGAAAGTAATAAAGCTACAATATTACAAAAACATATAAGAAATGGAGAAACTTGAATACAACAATAATGCTCATTCTCAAACCCAACATTTCTCCGGACAACACTTTATATCTGGACAAGGTTGATCAATGAAGAATCTTACACGTAAAAGAGTTGATCGATGAGAGTTATATTCAGCTGACCTTGATGTGCGATGAAATGGCCTCATCGGCCACAACCTTAACTAATGAAGGACCTCATCGGCCACTGCCTTACCCGATGAAGGACCTCATAGGACAAAGTTTGTCCGATGAGAATTCTTCTTGGGGTGTATAATTGTCGGTGAAGCATAACATGTAATAATAGAGGTTTCATCTTAACCAAACAATATATGGTTCAAACTCATCAAGATTTACAATACCTATATAACCAAAGTAATATGGAACTCACCTTTGCCTAAAAACTATATTTTGATATGATCTTCACTATCTGAGTTCTTCAAAATTACCTAGAGAGAAATTCCAAGAGTGGTAAACCGTTTTCCCCATCAAACCCATACTTACTATATATAGTAAGTCGAGATGAGAAAGGTGATGGGGCGGTGCATGAGCAGGAACCTCCCCTCCCCCCATGCATCACACCAAAGTAAACTTGTAACCTAAGTAATACCATCCATGAGGTAACATAATTTATAAGTTAATCCCTCAAAAAACCCTTCACAACACCTTTTATCCACGCATTTTCAATTGCCATATTATTTCAAAATCCAACCAACTATATTTTGATACTGACTATTACATAAGAACTCCACCATCATTCATTTGTACATTGATAGTGACGTTTGAAATCCGATGGGGACTTATTCTATTCTTCAATCTTTCCTTATACCATCTATGCTCGCGGTCTTTCAGCGTCAGTGCTCTCTAATGCTCATGTTCATCTTGGGAAAGTAGCTAAGCCTGAGCCTTGACCGGGTCTTTCTTTCTTAGCTTCCCTTTGGCCAGAGCTTTGACGGCTAGAGACTTCGCTAGCTTTAAGTTGTCTTCCATCTATTGTCGTTCTATGCATAGATCTTCTTCGGCCTTGAGGGATTCTTTACGTTCAACATCTATAACAAAGTCAAACTTACCACAATCAGAGGTACGAAAAGATATTTTTACTCTAGTTTGGTTGAGTTGACTCTTTAGCTGAGTCATCCGTTGATTAGAGAGAGCTCCAGATGTTGGAATAGAAGAAATCCTTTCATCTAGAGAACTAAGGGGGATCAAAGAAGAATTTAGAAGAAGGGAGGCTTCAGTTTCTGATGAGATAGGGACAAACCTAGAGCTTTGGCGATCTTGGTGGGATCTATCTTCTGGTAGATGATAGATAGATTGCCCTCTTCAGCCACGCCTTTATTTTTGTTGGTAGTGTGCTGGTTCCCTTTAGATTTCTCCCCCGGGATGTAGATTCCCTTCTAAGCTAGTGCCAATCTTGAGTGATACTAAAGCATGAAGTCGACGTCTTCATCATCATCATCACCAAGGTCCTACCTAACGTAAGGGAGAGGAAGATCTTCATCATCCTCATCACTTTCCTCATCACCAACATTTAATGCAAAGGTGATGGGAAGGTCTTCAAATGGAGCTATAACGGCATCATGATCATCATCATTATCATCCTCAGTGTCAGCATGATCTTTAGCTTCGTTGATTGTTAGCATCAAATTGATCCTAATAATTATCTCAAAAAGTTTCATTAAGCAATCGGGGCTAAGGATGGAACATCTGAAGATGATGTTGTGCCAAAACGTCTAAGTCTGGAAGAAGACCAGCCGCTGTGCTAAATCGAC
>NW_020201361.1:27673-40873 GCF_001531365.2 Cynara cardunculus var. scolymus
ATTAAGCAATCGGGGCTAAGGATGGAACATCTGAAGATGATGTTGTGCCAAAACGTCTAAGTCTGGAAGAAGACCAGCCGCTGTGCTAAATCGACCAAGTATGGACGACCAGAGCCTCTGTAAGAAGAACCAGAGCCTCTGTGAAAATACCAGAACCAAAGCCTCTGTAAGAGACACCAGAGCCTCTGTAAGCAAGACCAAAGCCTCTGGTTGTATTGACCAGAGCCTCTGGAGGTGAAGAGGACCAGACCCTCTGGTTGTATTGACCAGAGCCTCTGGAGGATCAGAGCCTCTCTGGTCTATCTATCCTCCGGTCCTTCAAGACGACTATCTTCATGCTTCCTATTCTGGATAAGGCTAATCCTATTTTGGATAAGGCTAATCTTATTCAAATTATCATGGATTTTCTGCCTATATATGTAGTGTTTCAGGTAGAGAAAAACATATGAGAGCAAAGAGAGATTTCATTGTAAAACATAGATTCAGATACATCTTATGAGAGTCGATTAGGGTTATTGAGAGTTTGTAATTTTCCATTCAATAATGAAAGCGCCGTCGATTTTTATTTCATCTTCTTCTTGTACAAATTTCTCTTGAATTTCCTTATTAAATTGTTCTATTGTCAGATCTAGGTTTTAACATTGAATGTGATGTCATCCTCAGATTGAGAGATCACAGCTAGAGGGTCAGCTTTAGCTTCAGTTTCCTCAACAATTTCTTCAGGCAGGTCTTTCTCCCCCTCTTTATCATCAGCAATAAAAGAGGCAAGATCATTAAGACGCTGGGAGAGGTCTTCAGTGTGAAGATCTAGGTTTGAAAGAGCCTTTTCTTACAACAAATAAAACTCGACACCTGGTCCAGGGATTGGCGGTCAACAACAGTGACCGAAGGTTAAGGGATCGGGGTCGGACGCTGGAGAAGCGTCAGAATCTATTGAATAGCTCACCATGTCAAGCGAGATGGACTTGCACTTCATCTACCTTGTTGTTTAGAGCATTGATCACCTCAGTGTTGGTACATACTTTAACTTGCACCATCTTCAGCAGTTCCTTCACCTCACATACCGCAGCTTTGACAGAAGAGAGGTCGTGGATGAGGTCTTCCTTGATAGATATTCCTTGGTGGACTTGGTCCATTTTTTCCTAGACTATTGCCACGACAGAGAAGGGAGCTTGACATCCTTAGCCATGTCATAGACATCCGTCTCCATGGTTGTGGGCTTCATAGCAGAAGGAGTTGAAAAGGAAGGGAAAACTTTAGCATTAAGAGGCTCTAAGTTAAAATAAATGAAAGGGTAGGGTAGAGATGTAATACTTGAAGGGTCCTCAGCACCATCCAAAGGATTTGACACTGGTGGTCTCAAAATCGCCTTCGGGAGAATAACCGTCATGTGTCTAAGCCACCTCAAGAGGAGCCACCTCAGGTCCTGTGGTGGGTGCTTCATCATCAGCAGGGACAACCACTGGTGAGTCACAAGCACGTGTAGAGACCAAGGGAGGAGGATAAGAGAGAATGTCTGAGAAAGGGCATGAGTATTCAGCAGTGGCGATGTTGATATTCTCAGCTTCAATGATTTCGGTCATTGAGGCAGTTGGGTGACTTGCCACATGTATGACAATGTCTGAGGAGATAACTGAAGAGATATAAGGGGGTAACAGAGAAAGAGCCTCTAAGATAAGGCTTGTTTCAATGACTAAAACCTGTTGAGAGGTAACAGTCAGCGATTTAGCTGACCCCTTTTTGGCTTTCTTGGCCCTTAATGAAGGACCAAGATGGGCTTGAGTGATAGTCCTCTTAAACGATATGCAGGTGGTTGTTAGGATATACTAAGAGGGGGTTTGCCTCAGTCATGACCACCTGGGAGAGAAAAGAAGTAGATATAGAAGGTAGGGAGGGAGATCCATTGGTAATGGCCAACATTAGAGCAAAGAGGCCAACATCTGTAGGTTTAGATGTTGATCCTCTCTCTCATTGATTTGATAATGATCCCTTTTACCTTACAAAGTATAGTATTTATGTTATTTAGTTTCAGCAATCTTCACTATGTCTGTTCAGTGATCGTTAAACATGTATTGTAACTCCTTCAAAGACTGTTATACTTCAAGAAGACAAAACTCACACCATAAATCTTTCAGCAATGTCAAAGACAGAAACTGAAGATTAGATGCCAGCGCCTTCACCATCTAAAGCGGCATTAAGTGATTACAAGCTTGTCTAAATATGTGTGAAGTTTGCACAAGTTTATGCGAATGCTGGAGAGACCCTTCAGCATCATCCCAACATTCGGCGATCAAATGAAGCTTTCCATGCAAGATTGTTTTTGTCTTGTCCTCCCTCACACAGAGGAATAACCCATACCTCTTCTATGTATAGTACAGTACGGTGCCACTCTGTTGACTCTATAGTGCTTACCTACTTTATGAAAAGATGACCGCTCATATACAACCAAAAATGATTATTTACTATAGCAAAGGAAAGCTTCCCTCCAAAATCTTGACATGTCCTTTGTACCTTCTGAGTTGCATTTAATGCAATAGGTATAAATAGCTGAGTGCTCTCCTCTCAGTTATCATTTCTTCTACTACTAACTTACACAAGAAGTTACTTCTCTCTACTCTCATCTTAAGAGAAAGAACCACTTAGAACAAGTTAAGAGCACTTACATTCTTATCTTTATTTCTTGTAGCAAATCTTTTCTCTTTGCTATTTGTAATTGTGTGAACCTTAGATTTGTTTAGATAGGTTCTTTACCTTATCTCTTCTGCGAACAATTTGTAAAATTTGTATTGATTCTTTATCAGTATATAATTTTTTAAAGCGAAGGTTTTTGTGTTTGTATTCATCCCCTTCCTTCTACAAACTAATTACCTATAACTCTTGTAGATTCGGTTGGGACCAACATTAGACTTGTGGTCCACGATATGAGACCCAAGATTACAGATGGGCATATTACCTTTGATCGGGTACTTGTTGCCAAAGGTCATGGTGAACACCATGCATAAGAACCTGGTGTAGGGCACCACCTTCTCGCGCTGGTGCTTGTTCAGCTTCAACGCCAAGTCTTCAAAGATCAACTCTGCATAGTTGACCTTCAGCTAGTAGATGACAAAAACGCCGATGTTGAGAGGGACTCGAGAAGCCTAGTCCTGGCCACCTGTCTTGCCTTCCATGAAATAAATAGGAGAACAAGTATTACCACACAACAGACATGTGGTTCTTCTCAATCTTGGACAACGACTTGAGGGGCTCACTTGATTCCTTCTTTGTTGGCCAATTGTAGACAATATCATCAAGAGTTTTGATGATGTCTTCAGTGGAGGGTTCACTGGCATAGGGAGTCATCTTGGGGAGGTGTAGAGCGATCCTGATAGTGGGGACGCCGAAGCTGACGGTCATCCAATTCAAAGTAAAGGAGATCTTCTCCACCAGGTTACCAGACTTGTCATTCTCTTGCTTCATTTCCGTAGTGAACCAGAACTATTGACGAAATTCTTTGACCATGATTCGTTCAAAGGTGAGCGCATGGCCAATGACAGAGTTCTTAAAAAAATTGGCTGCATCCATGAAAAGGGGTTTGTTAGCAGGGATGTCCAACACTCCAACCTGGTTATTCGGTTTGAAAGAAACTTCATCAATAGCACAGGTTACGTTCTTGGATTCCGTTTCAATTATAAGAAAAATAAAATAGAAGAATATAACAAGATTTTGTTAGAAAGACACTCTTTGTTTAAGTTTTGAAAGAAAAACTTCTTTCGAAAAGTCCAGAATAATATTAGGGTTTTTTCAAGTAGATTTAGTGATTTGAAACTTAGATTAAAATCAAGTATTAGAATGATTCTTTAATTTGTTTGTTCGTATTTAAGAGAAGGAGTTCTTAAATGTTCAAAAAATGTTTCGAATAAGAAGAAGAATAGTTCAGATATTAAGGAGTTATCAACCTTTTGTTTTGAGAGAAGGAAGAAACAGTTGAAGGTTTGAAGGTTCTTGAAGTTCTTCCTTGTAGAAATTCTTTGAGAGCAAAAGTCTTGAGAGTTTTTGTAAGCATAAAGAGAAATAAGAGAGGGTATCTCATGTATTTATAGATAGGATGAGAGAGAAATATGAGAGAGGGAAAAACAACTCTTGAAAAGATGTGCAAATGTGAAAGGTGTTACACATCCTCATCCTGATTGGATGAAATACAAACGGGTTGCTTATATCAGAGGGATGTGCGCGTATCAACATCCATTTAAATAAAAATATTAATGAACTCATAAAAAATATGACCGTTCATTATCATTTTCTTTTAAAAATCATTGGATAAGAAAAAAATGCAGTGAAAATTTTAAGTCTTTTAAAACAAAGAATAACTGGATATGAAAGATTCATTGATTGTTTTAAGAAAAGAATATATCTTTAGAAATAAGATATATTATTTTAAGGTTTAGTGACAGAGAGATAATCACTAAGGGATTTCAATTTAAAAAAAACATTTTTAATCACTGAGTAAGAAACGAGTCAATGATGGTTTTGTTTTAAGAAAAGACAAGTAGATATACCTTAGAGATATACTTACTTAAAAGGTTCAGTGATAGAAAGAAACACTGAAACAATTCTTTTAAAACATTTTGATCACTGAATATGGAAAGATTCAGCGTTAGTTTTACGTTTTAGAAAAGAATATAAGTACACATACCTTACAGAAAGAGATACATTTACTCAAGAGTTCGGTGATAGAGTAAAAACAATGAATCATTTCACTATGTATCACTAAGTATCACTTAGAGCTAAAGGAATTAATCCTCAGCATTCAACATTCCAAGTTCGCTGATCAAGGTGTTAAATCTTGTCTAGTCAAGAGGCTTTGTAAAAAGATTAGCGACTTGGACTCAGTGGTTACAAAGTGAAGTTCAATATTACCATTCATAACATGATTTCGGATAAAATGATATCTAATCTCAATATGTTTGGTGTTGGAGTGAAGAACATGGTTGTTTGCAATAGCAATAGCACTAGTGCTATCACAATAGATAGGGATCTTTGAGAGCTGAAGATCATAGTCACTGAGCAGGTTTTCATCCATAGGATTTGAGGACAACAGCTTTCAGCGGAAACATATTCAGCCTCAGCAGTTGATGTGGACACTGAGCTTTGCTCTTAATAGTCCAGCTCACCAACTTTCCACCTAGAAGATGACAGCCTCCAGTGGTACTTTTTCTATCACATTTTCAACTTGCAAAATCACTATCCGCACAACCAATTAGGTCAAAACCTAAGTCATTGGGATACCAAAGGCCCAGATTAGGAGTTCCCTTCAGATATCTGAAGATGCATTTACAACAATCTGATGGGACTCCTTAGTGTCAGATTGATACCGTGCACAAAAACAAGTAGGGTACATAATATTTGGACAACTAGCTATGAGATACAGCAGGGAGCCGATCATTCCTCTATAAACAGTAACATTTAAAGGCTCCATTCGGATCCTTGTTCTGTTTAGAGTAGGAGCCATTGGAGTTTTCTTAGATGAGATGTTGGTTAGATCAAATTTTTTCACCATATCCCTGCCATACTTACTTTGATTGATAAAGATACATTTATCAGATTTTTTAATTTGATGACCTACAAAGTAAGTCAGTTCTCTCTTTATATTCATCTGATATTCTTTCTTCATGCGTTTAGCGAACCAAAAACACAAAGAGGGATTAGTGGAACCAAAAATTATATCATCAACATAAATTTGGACTAAAATGATATGACCATTGACTTTCCTAAGAAATAGAGTTTGATCAATCTTTCCACGAACAAATTTCTCAGAGATGAGAAATGAGGAGAAGGTATCATACTAGGCAAGAGAGCATGTTTTAACCCTTAAAGAGCTTTATCTAATCAATAGACATGATTTGGATACTTGGAGTCAAGAAACCCTGGAGGTTGTTCAGCATAAACTTCCTCCTGAAGTTTTCCATTTAGAAAAGCACTTTTTATATCCATTTGAAAGACTTTGAAGTCTCTATGGGCAGCATAGGTTAGAAAGAGTCGAATAGCTTCGAGTCCAGCCACTGGTGTGAAGGTTTCCTCATAGTCAATCCCTTATTCTTTTCTGTATCCCTGAGCAATAAGACGAGCCTTTTTTGGGTTACAATTTCTTGTTCATCTAACTTATTGCGATAAACCCACTTGGTTCCTATCACAGTTTTCTCATATGGACGCGGGACAAGGTACCAGACTTGCTTCCTATCAAACTCAATGTGTTCTTCTTCCATAACAATGATCAACTAGGGTTAGTGGCAGCCTCATTAATCTTCTTGGGCTCAACAAAAGAAAGAAAGTTGACAAAGAGAAAGATATTACCTAGACCACGTCATGTCTGAATACCTGAACTTGGATCACCAAGAATTTGATGGATTGGATGGTTTTTCGTCCAACACTGAGCTAGTAGAGGATTATCTACTGAGATTGGTAGCTCAGGCAAAAAAGATGAGGCATCAACAACATATTCTTCAGCAACGGGCTGAATTGCTAAAGGTGCCTTAGAGAGCGATTCAACAATTGATAGAGGTTCAGAAACTGAAGGAATTTCAATGACTGAATGGTCAGTGTTTGAATTAGAAGGGGGGATAAGTGATCAATGGGAAAGGCAACAATCCCTGAAGAGGATTCAACTTCTTAACTAGTCACATCTGGAATGATAAATGTATCATCATCAACTTCTAGAGGGTCAGCATTCGATTAATTGCTGAAGGAAGCTTCAGGTTGTTCATAGTGAGATATCATCCTGTTATCTAACTCTTCATCATCTTCAAATATGGGTTTAGAATTAGCTGATTAAGACTCATCAAAGGTGACATAAGTAGAATCTTCTATTTTATGTCATCTTTTTTGGAATACTCTGAAGGCTTTGGATACTGAAAAATATCCAAGGAATATATTCCTTCATCAATTTTGGGATCAAACATTCCAAGTTGGTCTATATTGTTAAGAATGTAACAAGTACAACCAAATATGTGAAAAAAACTGAGGGAAGGCTATCAACTATGGAAGAGTTCATAAGCTATCTTCTTGAATCTCTTGATGATCAGTGATCGATTTTGAGTAAAACAAGTAGTGCTGACAGCTTCAGCCCGGAATTGAGTAAGGAGACGAGATTCATTGAGCATTGATTGAGCAGCTTCAAGGATGGTTCGATTTCTTCTTTCAGCGACCCCATTTCTGTTGTGGAGTTCTCACAGGTGAGAAATTGTGTGAGATTCCCTTGTTCACAAAGAAGTCATCAATGGTATTGTTTTAAATTCAGTGCCATGATCACTCCTGATAGATCGTGCTCTGATATTGTTCAGTACTTCTATGCGTTTGACGAATGAAATGATTTCTTTAGGTGAATTACTCTTAGATCTGAGAAAGAAGACCCAAGTGTACCTGAAATACTCATCAACAATGACAAGTGTATATTTTCTTTCCAGCTATAGATTGGATGTTGACTAGACCAAATAGATCCATGTGCAATAGCTGAAGAGAAGAAGTTATAGAAGAGACTTGCTTAGATTTGAAGCTATCCTTCGTTTGCTTTCTCTTTTCGCACGTTGAGCAAAGAGATTCTTTTGCAAAGGAGTGCCGAGGAAGGCCAGTGACAAGAACCTTTCAAGACAGCTCATTCAGCGTCTTGAAGTTGAGATGAGAGTGTCATTTGTGCCATTTCCAGTTGACATCTAAAGAGGCTTTAGAGAGAAAATAGGTATTCCCAGTGAAGGTAGAATCCATGTTGATGACATACACATTCTCTAGTCGAGAACCTGTAAGAGCAAGCTTGTCGTATTTTTCAAAGACATAGCATGAATTCTTAAGAAATTTCATTGTGAAAATCATTATCACATAGCTGACTGATGCTAACAAGGTTGTGCTTTAGCCCTTCAACATATTCAATACGTTTGAAAGTGGTTGCACCATTGGTTAATATACCAAGACCCTTGGTATGTATTTTTCCATTTCCTCCAAAGGTCATGAAAGGGCCATTTTCATCCTTGTAGTCAATGAGCAGGGATTTGTCTCCAGTTATATGTCTTAAGCATCCACTATCAAAACACCAAATGCCTTTGACTTCATGCACAAGAAAACAAATCAAGATTGCTTTGGTACCTATTTCTCAATGGGTCCAGCGGCGTTAGAGGTGACATCCACTGACACTGAAGACTTAGGGTCAGTAGGTGTTTTCACTAAGGCTGAAGAAGAGGCTTCAGTGGGGTTCTTCACCTTAGTTATTTTCACAACTTTGGTGGCAGATTTCACCTTGGTTGATTTTTTAGCCTTGGCTACTTTCTTTACCTTAGTTGGCATACCAGATTTGGTAGCTGAAGGACACTTACTGTAAATATGTGAAGTTTCACCATAGTGTCTACACTTCCTATAGCTGAAAGAAGCATTAGGGCCAGAAGGGTCAGAAAAAATAGAAGAGGGACAAACTCCAAGGATTCCTTTCTCATTTGTTCAAGGAAGAACAGTTGAGGGTTTGGCTACCTTGGGTAAGAGATTCACTTTTAGCTTTGGCTTAGGTTTCTAAGAAGGTTCAGATATCTTGGTCCCTAAGGAAGAAGGTTTAGATCTGGCTCTATTTGACTTGTTTGCCTTCTTGGAAAGAGGAATGTTGATGATGGATTTATCTTTGTCTATGCATCCTGAACTCGAGGGAGTTCCTTAGAGATGAGTCTCAGTGGAAGAGTACTGAGAAGAAGAAGTGTCAATAATGGAAGAGACAAAAGTACCAAAACTTGAGCATATGGACTTGTTAGTGACACTCTCTTCTTGATCGTAGGAAAATATGAACCACTCTATATCTTGGCATGGATCTGAGTGTTGTTGATCTCTGAGGCCTTGATGGAGGCTTTGCACCACCTTTCAATGGTAGCCTTCTTAACCTTGAGGTCAACAATAGCTTGCTCACTCTCAGCGATAGCCTACTTGCATTTGATGCTTATGGTTTGGTTTACAATGACCTAATCCTTAATATTTTCTTCAATCTTAGTCATCTCTTTGATCTATGAATGGCATTTCTCTAATTTTTCTTGAAGATATAGATTAAGTTTTTCAGCTTTGCACTTGCCATTCAGGGCATTGTAAAGATCAACCGTCAGCGTATCTAGTGTAGATAGGCTATCAAAAGAGTAGTAGAAGATGAGGGATCACTGGAGAATGATGTCTCTGATTGTTCATCTTTGACATCCTTGGCTATTAGACATAGGTAGGCCGTATCTTCCTCGTCAGAGGATGATTCTTCAAAAGAATCAGCCCAGTCATGCTCTTCAGCGACAAGACCTTTGCCTTTTTGCTGAAGATTCTTCCTCTTCTTGTACTTCTCCTTCATCTTTAGGTAATTATCATCTTTAGATCTGAAGGAGGATAGGGGCTTGGAAGATGGCATCGCAGTCTTCTTAGACCTGCATTAACTAGCAAAGTGATATTTGCATTGGCAATTGTAGTAGATCGCTGAAGCCTTATCAATTGGATTTTTGGCTTTTCAGAAAGGGTCTGTTGAGATTGAATTTTAGTGTTAAGTTGTCTTCATCTTGAAAGATTTATAATTGTATTTTAGAGTGCTTTGCCTTTGTAAGTATTGTTGACTTTGACTAGAGCTTGAGAGCAAGAAATTCAGGCAATGCACAAGGTGTTTGGTTTGGCAAGCTTGAGAGCCTGTACTTCTAACAATAGTGATGCTGCAGTAACTGTTAATTAGTTGGTCAATACCTTCTCATTGGATCCAAGCTTGATTGCTTTCGTTGCTCTATGATGTGATCAATCATGGAACATCAAATTCGATACTGATTTCCAAGAGTTATGCTTGCAAGTGCTATTTGATTTCCAGGAGTTCTAATTTTCAAAGAGCAGCCTTGGTGAATGCAGTAGTAGCACAAGCTTTAGTTGTGACAGCAATCTAAATGGTGTTAACAGAAGTGGGTGTCGGCCTCTCATGTCAAAAGATTTGAGAAGGGAAGCTGAATGCATTTGAATTCTTGGTGTTATCTCGTCTTGTTGTGAATTAGAACATCTTAGACACTTGTACATCTTATCCGGACATTGCTTAAGCTGGATTCATCTCTTCTTCGCGCACTTGTTCACCTGGATTTGAATTCTTTGTTTTGGGCTTAATTCTTCTAGGACTTATTTTTATTTGGTTTAAATTTTTGTTTAGATTTTAATTTTTTGGATCATTGTTTATCTGTTTTTGATCTGTTTTTTTTTAGTTTGAGATATTTTAATCGTTTTGCTTCACGTAAGTTGTTTTTAATCAGTTTGAATTGTTTTGACTGTTTTTAACAGTTTTAACTATCTTCAACAGTTTTAACTGTTTTTACTGATTTTGGACAGTTTTTCGTTGTTTTTCTGATTTCTCAACAGTTTTTGTGTTTTTTCTATTTTTTTTTGCGCTTAACTGTTTTTGATTTCTTTTATTTGATTTTACAGCATTTGATCCTATCAATCAATCTGATTTTAGAAAATGGCAGTTTCATTGGACAGAGAGAATAAAGAATTGAGAGACAGAATTGCTGAATTGGAAAGGAAATACTTTAATATGTTCGATGAAAATTTTGCTGATAAAGAATTTATCAAGGAGCTACAAAGAGAAAATAAAACCTTGAGAGAACTTTGGACAAAGTGAGGAAAGAATGTGAAGAATAATTGAAGACTTGGAGTGATGCTAATAAGAAATTATTGAACAAACTTCAAGATCTGCAAAGTGAGAGAAATTCTTCTAAGAAAGATAATACAGATACATAGGACTTACCTGCAAAACTTCATAAATATGAAAGTGATTTGTGTGAGTTAAGGAATGACGTTGAAAAGGAGAAGCAAAGAGTTTATTAAAGAGAAAAACGATTTGGAGCTGAACTCATATCTTATGAGAATAAAATAAACTCTCTAGAGCTAAATGCAAAAATGCTGTTAAATCAAGTATCTGATTTTGAGCAGCTAATCATCTTGGAACGGGCCGAACATGAGAAAGAGAAGAAAGACATCTCAGAAGACTGTCAGAGCCAAATACATAAATTATCTGAAAGCATTGCTCTAAAGCAGAAAGCTTTAGATGAAAAAATGTTAGGACTGAAAATCAGTATTAAATTGTATTCGTCTTGAAAGTTAAATATTGTCTATAATTGTAAAAGTCATCGTGTTTGACTTTTATTAGGCAGGTTTGACTTTGACTTGTGTTTAGATGTTTGACCATATAAATAGGGAGTGTTCTTTGTAATTGAAGTAAGAGAGCTTTTTGTAAGATTCATGTACGTAATAAGAGGTTTGACTAAGCTTTGAATGCATTGACTTTTCCTCTCAATATTCATATGAGTGTTCTTATTGTTCTTACAAGAAATATCCAGATCTGCCATATTATGGAGCTTAATGAAGATTGATCAGTGAATTGTGGGACACACAAGAAAAGAAGCAATTTGCTCTTGAAAAGAGAAATCCTTCAAAGAAGTATACAACAATTACTAAAGAGCTTGCTAATAAGAAAAAGTGGCTTGACATCGCTTCGGAGAATGATAATAGCAGCTCAAATGAAGAAAAAAGAGAGTTAATAAATCAGAAGAGAAAGTTTGAAATGCTTCAAAAGGAGTTAGAAGGTAAACTCCTGGATACTACAAGCAAATTGTCTGATCTGAAGACAGACCTTGAAACTAAGATGAAGATGAGAACTGAACTTAAAATTAAGTTTGATTTAGTTACTGTTGAAAGAGACTAGCTTTTACAGAAAGTCAAAGACTTTTCTTGTGCAAAAAGCTCAATTGGTTCTCCATCACAGTGTAAAACTAGCTTCTATGACTGTTCCAAATCGAACAGTTATTCAAGCAGCCCTAAATCAACTGTTTCTAAGAACTATTTTCGTTCTTCTAATCAGTATTATCAAGGGTATGTTATTGGGTCACCCAATTATTCTCCTAAGATCAAAAGCATTTGGGTTAGTAAATCCGAATCAGTTTCATCATGTACTCGTGTTTCTACTAATAATCTTCCTTGTTTTGTGAGATCCAATACTGATTTGATTCATCTTAGCAAGAAAAGGATCATGTGCTCCACAAGTAAATCAATAGATTTTGTAAACAAGAAGACATACATCAGTTGGAATACATACAACAGATATCAGAAAGTTTGGAAAGGTTAGAACAGGTATGATCACAATAACTGGTATGGATCATATTTTGTTTCTGATCATCCTGTTCAAAGTGCTAAAAAGAATATATCTAATAGGAATAGATGGWTTGGAAGTTACAACATACCCCAACCCGATACTAACAAAATAGGACCCAAGTTTGTTTTGGTACCAAAATCTACTTAATCTGGTTTTGCAGGTGTGTCAATTTTGTGCTGATCAGAATATCATATTAGTGATACACCAATGCAGGGGGAGTTGTAATCTGTTCCACAGAGGCTTCTGAATATATCTGTACAGGACCCGTGCTTAACCGACTAAGGCTTCTGAACAACACAGTTCCGGACCCGTGTTTTAACGAGTGTGGTTTCTAAACACCCAGTTTAGAACCCGTGCTAAACATGTTTCCATTTTTTTTGAGCTGAACTGAAACATTACTTAAATCTACTTTCTAGGGGGAGTCTCTAGAAGTTTTTAAATAAATGTTTTCGGGAATCGAAATATTTTTTTGGGAAACGAGTACATTTTCTGAACAAGTATTTCCTGAGATTTTACTTGCGTAATTTCTCATCGAACATAATTCCAATACCTGTTTTCAGCTATTCTTGAAATTGTTATTATCACGTCTTGTAAATAATATCATTTTCGTTGATAATACATTAGTTTGTAATCAAATGTTGTTTTCTGATATATTTTTTACCTTGATTGATATACAGTTCTATAATTCTTTGAATATCAAAATATGTAAAACTTGTACTTACAGATCTTCATTCATTTCTCTCACATTCTGAATAATCTGATTGTTGTCGTATCACTCTTTCATTGATTGTGCTTAAAAGCCAAATATCTTGATCAATCTTTATCTGATCATTGTGCTTTATCTGAAATACTATTTTGATCAACTCTTGTGATCATATGAGCATATTGTATTTAGGAGGGACTGAGTGCTTATCAGAAGTACCTCAATGGAATGTCAGAACTGACAAACCTACCCATGAAGACAACCATATCTGAGTGAGCTTTATATACAAAAGAGTTTGTGTGTTGAGACTAAAATGAAAATGAGAGGGGTAGTTGTT
>NW_020201361.1:41316-48133 GCF_001531365.2 Cynara cardunculus var. scolymus
AAAAAGTCTCATATATACAGTACATTCGTTGTACTGAGTATATTTGTTATACTCATAGGCCAATCTTTCTATAAGATTGAAAACAATTTCATACGTTGAAATTGGTTGTTACCTTCCTATTCCCTTGTTCTGAAAAGATTAAATAAGTGGATTTCGAAAGATCTACTTAAATTTCCTAATTGACGGCTTACGCGAAGGATTTCATTCAGTCTTATGTATGATGTAATGATTCTCATTTCATCATAAGGGGGAGTATGTAATAATGAATGAAATGTTCAATTCTGAACATTCTAAGGGGAATCTGATGTACAGATCAATGGGGAGTAACTTCAATAATGGCAAAAGACTCAAAAGGAGTGCAACTGAAGATAATTACAGAAAGATTATTCCTGTGCTACAACGACTGAGAGTTTTTGAATGAGAAGATCATTGTTTCAAAAGTTTACCATCAGAGTTCTCTTTTCAAAGAGAAAATTTGTTAGAGTTTTTGTCTGGAGATTCCTTAAAGATCATATCTGAAGATCGTTGTTGTTTCTGATCTACATTGTCAAAAGAGAAGATCATCGTTGTTCTACATTCGAGGAGGAGAATTTTAGAAGATATTTCTCAACAATTGATTGTCTGAAGATTTCGAGTTGAAGTTGGTTTTTGAAGAAGACATAGAGTGCTTAAAGCTTCAAAGTTCAAACGAGACTTAAAGCGCGCAAATTCTTTCAAGTATGAATACAAAGGAGGAGAATGTTAGGAATGAAATTCAGTGTAAAATTGTATTCGTCTTGAAAGTTTATTTTGTCTATAATTGTGTAAAAGTCATCGTGTTTGACTTTTCTTTAGAATTGTTTGACTCTGACCTTGTGTCTTGTTTGACCCTATATAAAGGGTGTTTGTCTTGTAAATTAATGCAGAGAGATTCATTGTATACATCATAATACGTTTTATAAAGTTTGACTAGATTTGTTCAATTGACTCTGTTGGATCTTAATTCAACTTTGGTATTGATCAAATACTATAAATAAGCTCTAAAACAACTGAAGTGCAGCGAAAATATTAATAAGAGCAAAGCAGAGTAAGTAAGTGATTAGAATTTCTAAACACACCAGGAACACACAGTCTCAACGAAGAAGATGAATASAAAAAGATTGCTCCAAAGTTTTTTCAATTGATTCAATTGAAAATTTTGACAATTACAATACTGGAAGCGCACAGTTTACAAAGGCCCTATCCGCTATTTATACTAGTTCCTAACGACCTTAGAGACTAGATCTTGACACGTGTCTTCATCTGGGTCRTCCAAAGAAAGTCGATTAAGTCCTAGTCATGTGAGAAGCACATGCGGCTAACCACCTTTGAAAACTGTTAGAACAGAAACTTCACAGAAGACGAAAACCACAGAATCTCTGTGAGCCATCTTAGAGGCTCTGCTGTAAATGACTTGCATGTTCTTTTGATCAGAGGACTATTTTCCAGAACCCCTATGAGACGCATCAGAGGTTCTGCCACTCTTCACTTGCTCAATCAAACAACTTTTATCGCTAATCCTCTGTTGTCTTCTGTGGAGTTAACCTTCTGTCAAGACTTGCGAAATACTTTTTCTATACTTTTACAAGATAGGAATAATGGATCTAACAATCTCCCCCTAAGTATTGAAAAAGTAATTGTGGACAGTTGGGTGCAAGATTTGACATAAGGAAAAATACAAGAGGAGATTAATCTCATCCTTTGCAAAAATTTACATTACTGAAGAAAAAATTGTGCAGGCCTACACTATTACAAAAGATTACTCAACAGCAGAGTCTGGATAATCATCTACAGCATATTGTAAATCAGTCTTGACAGTCTTGTAGACCTTGAATGTCCATTCCCTGAATGAGACTTGTATTTTGATGGTTTCTAGAAGGTCCGTTACTTCATCCGCCCTTATTCGCCCTTTCTGCACCTCTGCCACCACCGAGTTGAACACCCATTCAAGAGACTCTGTTGAATACTTATGCACCTCTTTCGGATCGAAGAATCTTAGTATCTCATCCTTSTCTAAGAAAACAAACCCAAAGATGGGATTATGGATAATAGTGTTGGGATGGAACCTGTGCAGCCAAATGGGTCTGTTCTTTGGAGGAGTAATCTTCAGCTTTGGTTGGGCCAACCTCATAGCAATATCGAAGTCTTTCTGGCTGTAGAATTTGACTTGGGCACGCATCACCTCATCAGCCTTCTGAGAGAAATTGAGTAGCTTGACCTCCTCTCCATGTACTTGTCCAGGATCTTGTATAAGAAGATTAGATCAAATATGCACAGATTGTGGAGGTCAACATCTGTAAAAGTGTAGAGGTTGCCATCGTCCCTCTTCACCGTATATTGAGTGTACAACACGGTCTTCTTCAGCATGGTGTGCGGAGAGATGGTTTCTAGTGAGCAAATAACGTGCTCTGAGAAGACTTGTACTGGTGGCTTGGTGAGTTTAGAGAAGTGAAACTTTGCTTCGACAGAGGGCATGCCAGTTAGCTCTGGATTGTATGGGGGTTCTGTGTCCGTGGATGAGTAACACCACCGCAGAATCTCTACGACAGTGGTTACGAGCTCTATACGCATCTTCTGCGTAGGAATCTTGTTCATCGAATCAATAATTTCAGAGACCCTCCCCACTGTGGCAGACTCTGGCGTTCTGGTGTCTTCTTCAAGTATTGGCCTCTTGGTAGACCCCTCTGGTAGGATTGGCTTGACTGATCCTAACAGAGCATCGAACGTACCCGTGGACGTCACTTCAGGTATCTTGGCTAGTTTGGAAGAGCCTTCTCCGACTTTGGGGATGGGAGCTCTGCCTTTCTTCATCTGAGCCTCTGCCAGAGAAGCCTTGAGGGCTTGAACCAGATCAGGGTTGTCATATTCATCTTCATTAATCTCCTCCAGTGTGTCAGAGCTAGACCCTTTCTTTGGCGACGCCTCTTCCACTTTACCCTTGCCATTCCTCGTAGGCTCTGGAGATTTTTCTTTGGAGAATAGGGCTGCAGCAGAATCCACTATTTTCAGTTGTTTGGCAGAGGTTGATTTCTTTGGCTCTGTCTTCTTCTTCCCCTCATGACGATCAAGGTCATTGTCTCCCTGATCATCATGGATTTGAGTAGCCTCTGCCTTGCACGAGGTGAGGGGAGCCTACTTCAAGCGCCTGAGAACTCTGGAGGCCGCCTTCTCCATCTTCTCTATTACCATTTCAGCATTCAGAGAGGCGGTGTTGATATCAATCTTTGTGTCCCATTTCATGGTAGAGATACAATGATAGATTTCGTTTCGGAAAGAGTGACCTTCTTTGACGAGTTGCTTCGTGCAGTCTCTGATGGATTCGTTAGTAGCTCGGGCCTCTTTGAGAAGATGGTCGTGGTGTTTTCGCACGGTCTCTCCGAGGGCCTCAACCATTACGTCTATATCTCTGCGAGTGGCTAGATGGTTAATGTTAGCCCTGGAGGATGAGGAGTCGACGCCAACAGTGATCGCAGAGGAGAACATCTCTTTGATTTCATCCTTGAAGGCGGAGTAGTTCGCGTAGCCGGCGGAAATCATGTCTGCAGCGTACTGGGCGGCGACCTCTATCAGTTATGTCTTGAGAGTGTTGATGGAAGAAGGATTGAGAGACAGCGCGCTGAAGGCTTCTGTGAGATCAGCCTTGTTGAGGACAGAGCTCTGAAGGGCTGATAACGTCGCCTTGAGTTCAGAAGTTGTAGAAGTCAACTCCTTCAGAGCCTCTGTGAGAGGTGTAAGTACCTCTGTTGCCGGAGAGGAGGAGAACAAGTTTTTCAACTCATCCAACCTCTTAAGTACCTCTGTGGTGAAGGTTTGTAACTCCTCCTTCGTCACATAGGCACTCGAGGAACCTAGATCACCAACACATGGTGACCAAGTAGCCTTGGAGTGTAAGGCACCCTCAGTGACCGATTTGGCGTTGTCATCTCGGGGACTTCTACCAGATCCTCGGACATCCCTAATTCGAGAGCCTACCGGTGTTCTGTCGATTTCGTGCCTAATAGGTTCAGAGTCTATCTTGGCAGAGGGATCGAGTGGAGACTTTGGGCGTTCTAGACCCGCAGCCTCAGTGATTCTCTCGCATGCCTCTGAAGCATGACTGGGTGGTTCACTCATGTGTGGAGGGGCAACGGATGCCTCTCTTGGTAGTGTCGAGTCCTTGGGCGAATGGACTCTTATGATAAAACTACCATCCTTTTGAGAGGATGATGGAGTAGAATAGGGTTCCCAGTTTGTGCGTTCGACAGAGGACGAAAGAATGTCTTCTGCGAGGTTAGTTGGTTCAGGGTTCAGCGTGTGCATGCTTTCTTCAATAGGGGTTCCTCTAGAATAGGGTCCCTAGCCATGTGGATTGCACTGGGAGGGGTGCTTGGATGTGTGCCTTCGGCATCTTTTTCACCCTCTTCTAACTCCACTTCTTCCTCTTCGTTGTCTAGTACAACTTCTGTCCCTAAATCTACCACCTCTGTGGGCGCTGTAAAACTCTGTTTGAGATCGAAGATTATATCTTGGATTTTCTCAGTGGGGGACTCTTCTAGAACAGCCTTGCGCAACCTTCTGCGCTTAGGTACAGCCTCTGTCGGGCCTTCTTGAATTTCGTCCTCTGTGACCTCAACCTCTGTGGGTTGGGCCTTCTTTGATTTCTTCTTTTTGGGTTTTGGCAGAGGACTGTTTGGACCTTCTTCTGCTACGGGTCTCTTTTTCCCTTTCTTTTTCAAAGAAGGATCGACATCCTTGTGAGTCTTCTTAGACTTCTTTGGCCTTCGTGGGGGACTACTAACTACTCTCGGTCCTTCCTCACTCAGCTCCCTTGCCTCTACAGGCACCTCCAATCTTTCCTCAACTCTCATTTTGTGCACTCTCTCTCCTACGGGGATACCTATTTGTGGAGGGGTTTCAGGGACCGGCTCTGGCCTCCTGTATCCACGTCTATAAGCCTTCCTATCTCCCTTGCTAAAGTACTTGAGCATAGCTTTTGATAATGGCCTCGGGCTTCTGTAACCTAGCTCATGCTTTGGTGGATGAAACTCTGTGACAATTCTGCATTTTTGGGATTTCAGGTTAGTACCTTATTTTAGGATCTTTATTGAAAACTAAGCCTTTCTAGGACTTAGCCTCGATGATCTGAGATCATCTTGCTTATCTCCCAAGATTGGTTTGTTAGATCATGTTTCGACGGGTAGCTAACCAAGTTAGTTTATGCAATGCCAAATTGTCTTGAAATGTTTCATAAAAATAAAGTTGATATTTAAGTCCAATCTTTTTATATTAAGCTGCCAATTAATTTTAAAAGAGTGGAGTATTAGAATCTTTTGTCAAATTGTTTTGTTTATTTAAAATTATTGGGGTCTAGTATTTAGAAAATAAAAGCATCTTGGGCTTGGGCCTTTAAAGGCCAGCCCATTCCTTTTCTAGAAGCTCATATAAATACCCCTATCCTTTTTAAAATTCCTCATTCTCCAAAACTCCAGCTATTCTGTTCTTTCTATCTTTCTTTAACTCCATAACCTTCCAACCGATTCTAATCCTCCTTGCAAAACTCAAGACTTTTGCTGTTCTTGAGACTCGTTT
The DNA here is from genome assembly GCF_001531365.2 of Cynara cardunculus var. scolymus. Taxonomy (NCBI): domain Eukaryota; kingdom Viridiplantae; phylum Streptophyta; class Magnoliopsida; order Asterales; family Asteraceae; genus Cynara; species Cynara cardunculus. Next base: position 46,903 of record NW_020201361.1, read on the forward strand.
GTATCAACCTGTCAAGAAAAGGTATGTCTTAAAGCTGTTCTATTTTCTTGAGACTCGTTCGTATCAATCTGCATGAATGTTTTAATCGGATGTCTCTTCTTGAAATCTCGTTGAAATCATATTCTTATTTGTTTTGTTTCTTCTCTAGAATTTATTTAAAGTTGATGATTTTGTGTTAGAGTTTTGACTCTTGATAATGTTGAACCTAAGACCCCTTCCCATCATTGCTACCATTCTTGGGCATGCAACCGGTTTGGGAGGCGTGTGACTCAAGGTTGTAGAATTTTTGGAAAGAGTGTTAAACCCACTCAAAATCTCTTGATTTTCATAGTTGGCGGCTATCATCATTATTTTGGGATGACATTTAATGATGTCATTATTAGGATTTTGGAAGGTTCTTTTCTTTTGTTTTATTTATTTAATAATAAAATATCAGCCTTATTTTATGAAAACACTTGATGGCTTTGCATTGGAGACAACTTTGCCCTATCTGAGTCAAGGAAACCGTTAAGTAATGTGGCACTGGTTGGTCTGTCAGGAAGTTCGAGCGAGCCTAGGAAGCCTCTAAAGGAAACATTCGGATAGTCGTCAAACTTATGAGTTCTTACGGCCCCACTTTTACTGCTTTTGTGTATATTTATGGGGGAAAAGCATGAGATTAAGCAAACTTTGCATGTTATGATATATGAAATTTTAGACTAAAGAACTGTTTAGTCGATGCTTGCTCAAAACTTTTGGACTAAAGAACTGCTTAGTCAAGCTCTGTTGAAACCTCTGGACTAAGGAACTGCTTAGTCGGGTTTATTATGTTTTGTTTTGACAACTGATATTGCACTTAGAATAAATGATAAATTGATGTGCTTGGGAGTATATGTTTCCAAATAAAAGTCCCCGTCCGTAAACGCTACTTGTTAACTCGGGTACATTCCTGGGCTGTGGTATTGTGGATAGCCGCTATTGTGTTGACAGTCCCACCCAGAAAGGGGTGCACAGTTATCTACGTTTTCTAGTCTAATCTTGTGGAATTTGGACCACCGCTGAATTGGTACTCTATCGAACTGTGGGACCTAAGTAGTGAACGGGCTACTTCTGGTTGTTTGAAACTTAATGGGGCAAGTTGGTCAGGTAAGGCTCAGTAGCGTCTCAAGTTTTACATCGTGAGAGATTTACATTTATTAAGTGCAAATAATTCGCATAAGTTTGCTACTACTTGGTTTATGCATTGAAATGT
>NW_020201361.1:48588-50022 GCF_001531365.2 Cynara cardunculus var. scolymus
TCGACTATAACCAAACATTTTCCAAATAATTTTCATGAAATCTGAACTCATGTGTTTTAAAGCGGGTCTTATTGTTACACATCGATTAAGTAAAGCCTTATCACCGGTGCTTAATTTATGTGTAATGAGAGGAACTTAATCGATCTGAACAAAGGTATGCTCCAGCATTGAAATGGTTATGAAAAGCATGAGTCTTGTTGCACTTTTATGAATATCCGTTTCCTGGGACTAGAGGCGCTGGTCAAAAGGACCAGAGGCGAAGGAAATTAGAATGCTCGATTTTTGCTAAGTGTCCGTGCAGGACCAGAGGTGCTAAGCAATAAGACCAGAGGCGATGGAAGATAGAATGTCCGATTTTCGCTAAGTGTCCGTGTAGGACTAGAGGCGCTGGTCAAGAAGACCAGAAGCGATGGAAGATGGAATGCTCGACTTTAGCTAAGTGTCCTTGTTGGACCAGAGGCGCTGGTCAAGAAGACTAGAGGTGCTGGAAAGTAGACTTCTCAATTTTCGCTAAGTGCCATGTACAACCAGAGGACCGATGGACGTATTACTTAGAATTTCTCTAAGTATATAGGATGCCACAGAGGCTCTGGTCTCGCAACCAGAAGCTCTGGTAAAGACGAGTAGAAGAACCAGAGAACCGATGGACGGATTGCTTAGAATCGCTCTAAGTATAGAGGATGCCACAGAGGCTCTGGTCTCGCAACCAGAAGCTCTGGTAAAGACGAGTAGAAGGACCAGAGGACCGAAGGATGGATTACTTAGATTTCCTCTAAGTATAGATAATGCAACAGAGGCTCTAGCCTTGCAACCAGAAGCTCTGGTAAGGGAGAGCAGAAGAACCAGAGGATCGATGGACGGATGGCTTAATGTTTTTCTAASTGTAGGAGTGGAACCAGAGGCTCTGGTCTTGTTACCAGAAGCTCTGGTAAATGCACTATGAGGAACCAGAGGGTCTGGCTTTGTTATTAGAGGCTCTGGTAAGTGCTTAAGGAGGAACCAGAGGATTGATGGATGAAAGATCAATAATTATCCTAAGTACGAGGGTTAAAGCCAGTGATTGGTAAAGATAGAATTCCATTGGATTATCAGAAAACCGATGGATAAGGAGTCCTTCTTTCAGGACTTTAGTACAACCAGAAGCTCTGGTCTCATGACCAGAAGCTCTGGTAATGTAACAAGAAGTGTTGTCCAGAGGATCCAGCATGATTATCATGACTTAGTTTTGTTTAGAAGCTTATAATGTATCACTAAGTTCTTGCTAGAGGATGCACTTTAGTAACTAAGATTATTCATGTCACAGATCACTACGATGTCTTCTGATCCGAGTGAATACTCCGCTGATGAATCCGGTTATGTAGTTGGTTGCTCTGGAAGGAACTCAACCCGCAACGAAGAAATTGACCCGTACATGCAAGACACAGCATCAAGTGA
>NW_020201361.1:51687-53577 GCF_001531365.2 Cynara cardunculus var. scolymus
CACACGGCAAAGGACTGCCGGAAGCGTCTATGTTTCGATTGTGGAAGTCCAGACCATATAAGGAATGTTTGCCCAAAAAGGAAAGCAGGGGCAAATGCAAACCAGATCCGGCCGGACAGTTCAGGCAACCCAGGAAGTCAGGCTCGAGGCTTAGCATTTGAATTGGGAGCCAGGGAAGCGAGAGAGGATCCCAACGTAGTTTCAGGTACGTTTCCTCTGAATAATGAATTTGCATCGATTTTATTTGACTCTGGGGCGGAAAGAAGTTTTGTGTCACTAAACTTTAAACAGAGAATTAACTTAAAGCCCCAGAAACTGAAAGAGGCCTTTGTAATCGAGTTTGCCAATGGTCAAGAACTCAAAGCTAGAAATGTAATTTTGAATTGCACTTTGAACTTAGCCAATAAGGACTTTAGCATAGACCTTATACCGATCGAACTAGGAAGTTTCGACGTAATTGTAGGTATGGACTGGCTATCCAAAAACCAAGCTGAGATTGTTTATTCAGAAAAGCTTATCCAAGTTCCTCAAGAGGGAATGGAACCAATTGTGATCCAGGGAGAGAGGTTAGATCGAATGGTTAAGCTGGTATCCTGCATGAAGATGCAGAAGTATTTGAGGAAGAAGTACACGGCATACCTGGCCCATGTGATTGATGGAAAGATCAAGGAGAAAAGTATTGAGGAATTACCTGTAGTTCGAGAATTTTCCGATGTTTTCCCCAAAGATTTACCAGGTCTGCCCCCACAAAGACAAGTCGAGTTCGGTATCAACTTAATTCCTGGAGCTGCGCCAGTGGCACGGGCACCCTACCGCTTGGTACCCTCAGAAATGCAAGAGATGTCGACCCAACTCAGGAGATGCTAGATAAAGGATTCATCAGACCAAGTTACTCACCCTGGGGTGCACCGGTACTATTCGTCAAGAAGAAAGATGGGTCAATGCGAATGTGCATTGATTATAGGGAGCTCAATAAGKTGACCGTCAAGAATAGATACCCTCTCCCTAGGATCGATGACCTGTTTGATCAACTACAAGGGGTGGTTTATTTTTCCAAGATCGACCTGCGATCCGGGTATCACCAAGTGAGGATTCGGGAAGAGGACATTCCCAAAATAGCCTTCAGGACCCGGTATGGCCATTATGAATTTATGGTTATGCCATTCGAGCTAACCAATACACCAGCTGTCTTCATGGATCTGATGAACAGAGTTTGTAGGCCATACCTAGATAAATTCGTAATCGTCTTCATAGACGACATATTAATTTATTCAGGAAGCCGAGAAGACCATGAGCGACATATGAGGGTAATTTTGGAAGTACTCCGAAATGAGAAGTTGTATGCCAAATTTTCCAAGTGTGAATTCTGGTTACAGGAAGTTCAGTTCCTGGGCCATATAGTTAATGAGAGAGGAATCCAGGTTGATCCTGCAAAAATTGAGGCTATTAGGAATTGAGAAGCCCCAAGAACCCCTACAGAGATCCGCCAGTTCCTTGGGTTAGCAGGCTATTATCGGCGATTCATTGAAAAATTTTCGAAAATTGCACAGCCGCTCACAGCCTTAACCCAAAAGAACAAGAAGTTCATTTGGGTGAGAAGCAAGAAGAAGCATTCGAGACTCTCAAGCGGAAACTATGCAATGCAGCTATCTTATCCTTACCGGAGGGTTCGAAAAACTTCGTGGTCTTTTGTGACGCATCGCATCAAGGTTTAGGATGCGTATTGATGCAAAAATATAAGGTCATTGCATATGCCTCGAGACAACTTAAAGTGCACGAGAAGAATTATACTACGCACGACCTCGAGTTGGGAGCAGTAGTATTTGCACTYAAGATATGGAGGCATTATCTCTACGGCACCAAATGCACCATTTACACTGATCATAAAAG
>NW_020201361.1:57322-63486 GCF_001531365.2 Cynara cardunculus var. scolymus
ATAAGTTTGCTACTACTTGGTTTATGCATTGAAATGTTTTATGCATGTGAAAATCCGTGAACTCACCAACTCTTTGTAGTTGACTTGTTTTATTCTATGCTTTTCAGGTTCTAAGTAAAGTTATTTGGATTTTGGGAGCATACTTGAGCATGGATCGATTAAGTCAAGATTTTGAAGTGTTTTGAGAACGTTGTKTAAAATTCTAATTTTAGTTATGTCGATGAACTACTTTATTTTTGGAAACAACTTGGTATGGAGTTATTTATAAACTGTTGCTATGACTCGCTTGCCTGTTACATCTAGTGTTTCCGCTTTAGCGGGGTGTGACAAACTCCTTCATTAGGTATAAACGAGCATTCGACTCTGTAGAGGGCAGCTTCTCTGCAATCATGTCTCCAAAGACCAAGCCAAAGAACCTTTGTAAGATCAAGTTTGGGTAATTGAGGTCTTCCTTGGCTTTCTTCTGTGCTTTTACCTTCGATTTCTCACCCCGTTGAGTAGCACATTTTTTCTTGATTAGACCCACCATATCATCAAAGATGAGTTGCGCGTAATCCATGGGCAAGTTTAAGTATATTCCACAGACTATGGAGAGTGTTAGGACTGAAAATCAATATTAATTATATTCGTCTTGAAAATTAAATATAGTCTATAATTGTAAAAGTCAGTGTGTTTGACTTTTCTTATAGGAGTTTGACTTTGACTTGTCTTTAGATGTTTGACCATATAAATATGGTTTGTCTTTGTAATTTGTAAAGAGAGAGCTCATTTTGTAATATTCTTTACGTAATAAGAGTTTGACCAGAGCTTTAAAGATTGACTTTTTCTCTCAATGTTCTTATGAATGCTCTCGAAGATATATGAGATTCTGCCATGATTGTGAAGATAACATGAAGATTGATCAGTGAAATAGGGACAAACAATTGGTATCAAAGCATGTTTGCAAGAAATCAGATGCAGAAATCAGAGATAAGTGAAGATTTTATTTTATGAATTTTTTTGTTCTTCGTGTTCTTTATTTTTTTTAGATTTTGATCCGATTTTTCTGTAAAATCTTGTGTTTTTGTGTTAAAAACAGGATCAAAATGCTCGCAATTGAATTGTGAATCTTTGTTATTCACAAACTTTTGTGATTTGATCATTTTTAATCAAGATTTAATCAGATTTTGTGTTTTTAGAATTTTTTTCGTGTTCTTGAATTTTTTTTTTAAATCAGTGTTTTTGATCCATTTTTTTAAAAAGTTTTTTATGTTTTTGTGTTTTTGATAGGTTTTAATCTGTTTTTGAATTTTAATTTGTTTGATTTGTTGTTAAACCGTCCAATTTTCAAAAGGCCAAATTCATTTTTAAGCCCAAATTTTTTTTGACCGGATAAGTCTTGGGCCACATTGTTTGCTACTTCTTGACCGGATAAGGAATCACACAAGGTCTTGGTCATCCTCACCACAGATTGCTCAACCTATTAAGTGTAGATTGATAGGATTCAAGTTGACCGGTTTGTTCCTAAATCGAAGGATTGTTCTCCGGTTTGTTATATCGCATCAATCGATTTATAATCTATGTCTAAACCGCACATAGCTTGATCGGATTACTTGAGCGGATTTTCACAAGCCTTGAGCGGTTTAAGCTAAACCGCACAATCATCGTGATCGGATTATAAATCGCACAACTCAACAGGTTTGTTGTTTCTTCGATTTCATTTCAAGGTTTAGTTTGAGCGGTTTATACCTAAACCGATCATCTCTTGACCGGATTAGTGACCGGATTCGATCAAAGCTTGTTTATCCGGTTTACAAAATTGCTCAGGTAATTAGACAAAGGTACGATTGTTTTCCTCTAATCCACTCACTGCCTTGTTCAATTTCTTGTTTGATTGATTTGAAAGTTTATCGTTTTTGACGTAAAGGTTCTTTGATTCAGTCTATATTGCTCACTTTTCTTGATTCGTTTTGGTAAATCACTCAATTGATTTTTGATTTGGTCTGATTCTTGCTATTTCAATAAGGATTTGAGCAATTGCATGAACAAATACAGATATCACAGTGTGAGGTTTACAACTGTTTTACAGACTGTTTAAGAGTGATTTAGTGTGCAGCCTCGACTAATTTGAGCGTGAGAAGCAACAGAGATAGGAAGAGCACAAGAAGCAATTCCAATTAGTGAAGCTGGACAAACCCGAATCAAAGAGAACCTGTGATAAACAGATTGTCTTTTCAAATGTTCTAACCCCATTGAGAAACAGCAGCTATTTTGGATTAGATTCAAAGCTGTAAATATCATCTGTTTTAACATTGGGTAGGACAAAGAGAAAGGTACAAGGTTTTGAGCGTACTCAGTTGCTGAATTTGGTTCTTTTTGCTCTAAGGAATATGTTTTAATATTGCTTTAAAAGTTTTGCTGCTGCTACAAGCTGAAATTCAATTTTGTTTAATTTTGTGTTTGATGTCTGCTGTATTGGTTTTGCTTTTTGTGATTAAGAAAAGTAGCAATATGGCATTTTAACAGCTGTTTTAACAGACTCATCTGCAGCTATTGAACTAGTGCAGATTTGAAGTTGTTGTTGTTGTGTTTCATTTGTCAAGTGTAGACTGAGGTTCTGTTTTGTTTCATCTTGACAGACTCTACACATATTTGTTGCTTGCAGGTTTTGTAAACTGTCTGAAACAGCAGCTTCATTTTGGTAATAGCACAGTTTTAAATAAATTTAATTTGAACTGTTTTTAGCTGTTTGTTCTTGCTGTTTCTTTAAAGATTTGAGGCTTGAAATGTATTTTAATGCTGTTTGTATAGCAGACTGCTAGCTTTGAGCAGTCTTGAGTGTTGAAGATTGTTGTTATATCATACCCATCTGCTGCTACACAGGTTTCATTAAGATAAATCAATTGCTGTTTTGATTGAGTTTGAGCATTAGTGCAGAAACAGTTTATGCAAACTCAGAAAAGAACCAATGTTGATGTCTTTATGTGAAACACAGATTGTTGAGTGATTTGAGCAGGTTTAGGTACTTCTGTATTCATCATTGTGACTGTTTGAAACAGTTTGTTTACAACATCAAACTTGCTGTTGTTTTCAGTTAAAATTTCACAGTTTATGCATTAGTTGTTTTCAATTTGACAGTGAGGTATTGTTGTGTCTGATTTGTCTGGTTACAGCTATACAGAAGCAATTTATACAGCAGCAGCTCAGCACCAATCCAAGATGCAAATGGTTTAAGCATACAGAGTGGAAAGCAGTTTCATTTTGATTGCAATAACAGCAGCAGCAATAACAGTGGACAGCTTGGTGTTGTTCAACAGACTTCAAGTAGCTACACAGATTAATCAAAGAATTCCTTTCATCATCAATCATTTTAATTGATCAAGCATTTCATTTGGTGTAATCATATCAAGGGATTCTGTTTTGGGTCATATGTACTTGAACTGTTTTGTGTAATTTGGACTTGGACAGTTTTATTTTTTAGGTTTCTAATTGTTCGTGTTTTTTCAATTGTGTTTAGATTTTATTTTTGGATCATCTTATATCTGCTTTGTGTGTGTTTTCAATTTTAGTGTTTGTCTATTTTTTTGAGCTTAAATGTTCTTGTTTCTTTTAACTGATTTCACTTCATAGATCCTTAACTGATCAATTTTTTCTTAATGGCAGATATTATAAAGGAGTTGAGAGAGAAGATTGCTGAGTTAGAAAAGAGTATTATGAATTATAAAATTCAGAATTATTGTAATGAGAAATGTATTGAAACTTTGAATCGGGAGCATAAAGAAAAGTTAGAAAGAGTTGAGAATGAGTCCAAATATCAGATATATGAACTTAACAAATCCTTGGATGATGTCAGAATGGAATGTCGTAAAGAGATAAATACAAGGATTAAGACGAATAATGATTTGTTCTTTAAATTCCAAAAAGTTCAAAATGAACTAAATGCTGAGAGGAACTCTCCTGAGAGGAATAATACAGAGATAAAGAATTTAACTGAGAAGTTCCATAMGTCTGAGAATGATCTGAATGAATTAAAGAAATTAATGGACTTAGAAAAGGAGAAATTTCTGACAKCAGAAAAGAACTTAAATAAGGAAAGAGCCGAGTTTGAGAAGGAGAAGAAGAGATTCATTGGAGTTGAAAGAAAGTTTGGAACTGAACGAGAATCTTATGAAAATAAGATTAACTCTYTCGAGCTGAACGCAAATATGCTTCTAAAGCAAATCTCAGATTTTGAGGCTTATCATTTTGGAACGAGCGAAGAAATGCTAAAGAAAAGAAAGACATCTTCGAAGACTGTCAGAGTCAACTACAGAAATTGTCTGAAAGCATTGATCTAAAGCAAAAGGCTTTAGACRATGAGAAAAAGCAATTTGCTATTGAGAAAAGAAATACTTCAAAGAAGTATACAGCAATTGCCAAAGAGCTTACTGAGAAAAGAATGTGGCTTGACATTGCTTTGGAGAATGACAAAAGCAGCTCCGATGAAGAGAAACGAGAGTTGATTAATGTAACAACCCTCATATTCCATGTACATATAATTCACTTCATCATACTCATAATACTAAAAACAGTATTATTACAAAACATGGACTAACAAAATGTATCTTTAATACATATATGAACAAATAATATCATCCTTTAAACTTTTCCCTTGCCCTTATCTTGCAAAGTACGCTGACCAGCAAAACAGGTTAGTCCAACAACTAGCGTTAGACCAAAAGGTCTAGTGAGTGTATAAATCTCATACAAACAATATACATTCCAAACAATCAGTTCAGAATCAAACCTGTTCTGAAATATAATTATATTTATGTTTCTCATTCACGGTTACACCGCCTTTTCATCTCTCTCTCTCTCGCAGTTACACCGCCATTTCATCTCTCTCGCGGTTACACCGCCATTTCATCTCTCTCACGATTACACCGCCATTTCATCTCTCTCGCGGTTACACCGCCATTAAATCTCTCTCGCGGTTACACTGCCATTTCATCTCTCTCGTGGTTACAGCGCCATTACATCTCTCTCTCTCGCGGTTACACCGTCATTTCGTCTCTCTCGCGGTTACACCGCCATTACATCTCTCTCGCGGTTACACCGCCATTTTGTCTCTCTTGCGGTTACACCGCCATTACATATCTCTCTCGCGGTTACACCGCCATTTCATCTCTCTCGCGGTTACACCGCCATTTCATATATCTCGCGGTTACACCGCCATTACATCTTTCTTCTCAAAATATTTCAAAATTTCTCTAACTCTTTATCCGGACTTGAAGTCCGGTCAATCTTGTCCGGATTACAAGTCCGGTCAATCTTGTCCGGATTACAAGTCCGGTCAACCTTAACACTTGAAATTTTATCATCTTTGTCCGGATTACAAATCCGGACAATATTTCACGTACAATGTTAACCGGTTTAAAATAAACCGGACAATACATGGTTCAACCTTTGACCGGTTTAAAACAATCCGGTCAAAACCACGCAAATCTTTTGAACGGTTTACATGATATCCGGTCACCTCTTGGTTGGTTTAAATGATATCCGATCACCTCTTGGCCAGTTTAGATGATATTCGGTCACCTCTTGTCCGGTTTAGATGATGTCCGGTCACCTCTTGGCCGGTTTAGGAAAAACTCCGGACAAGGCATGAGCGGTTTATTTATCCGGATTTCAATCCGGACAACACTTGAACGGTTTAAGCAAGAACTCTCATAAAATGCAACAAAAATTCAAAATATCCAGTTCCAAATGCTTATCAAACAGTATGTAAGTAATTCATATCCAAAGCTCTTAATACACTGACCTTTATAAATCGAGAATCAAAGCCTTTGAAATCCTCTTTCTGTGCAATCGTCTTGATTCTTCAGAGAAAATTTCTAAAAGTAATATGTGTGTGTATCCCCTTTTCTTCATAAAATCTATTTGTATATATACAAAAAAAGGAGGAGAGGTGATGGGCGGCTCATCTAGCCGACCTCCCCCCTTTTTATTTAAAACAAATTAATTTTTTATTTAATACCAAAAGTATTACATACATACATAACCGTATACATATATATAAATATATGTATAAACGTGAAATATAACCAGAATGTTACAATATTCCCTCCTTAAAAGAATTTCGTCCCGGAATTTCATTAAGTAAACAGATAAGGATATTTCATCCTCATTTCCGATTCTGATTCCCA
>NW_020201361.1:65342-66140 GCF_001531365.2 Cynara cardunculus var. scolymus
ACTTTAATCCCTTCTTCTGAGATGACATGCCCCAGAAACTGAACTTCTCGTAGCCAAAATTMMCATTTTGACATCTTGGCATATAATTTCTCTTGTTTCAACAATTCCAGAAGTAATCTCAAATGATGTGCATGTTCTTCTTCCGTCCGAGAATATATCAGAATATCATCAATGAAGACGATCACAAATTTATCAAGATAGGGACTACACACCCTATTCATCATATCCATAAATGTTGCAGGCGCATTTGTGAGTCCAAATGGCATAACCAGGAACTCATAATGACCATAACGTGTAAGGAATGCTGTTTTCGACGCATCTTCATTTCGTATCTTCAATTGATGATTAACCAGATCGCAAATCAATCTTTGAAAAATAAGTAGTCCCAACCAATTGATCAAACAAATCATCAATTCTTGGGAGAGGATACTTATTCTTGATTGTCAGTTTATTCAACTCCCGATAATCAATGCATATCCTCATTGATCCATCCTTCTTTTTCACAAAAAGTACCGGTGCACCCCACGGGGAAGTACTTGGTCTAATAAAACCTTCATCTAACAATTCTTTCAATTGAGACATTAACTCCTTTAACTCAAAAGGAGCTAATCGATATGGTGCACGCGCAACAGGTGTTGCTCCCGGAATTAATTCAATCTGAAATTCTGTCATTCGGTCTGGAGGTAAACTTATCAAATCTTCTGGAAATACTTCAGGAAATTCCCTTACAACTGGAATATCTCCCATCTTTCCCTTHTCTTTCTTCATATCTATAGCATATGCAAGAAAACTAGCACA
>NW_020201362.1:0-730 GCF_001531365.2 Cynara cardunculus var. scolymus
ATATTCAGAGTTTGCTCTCTTGGTTGTTCATTATTTTCCGACTCTGTTTCCTCATTATGATTATTATGGTGGTGGTGTTCTTGCCGAAAATTCGGAAAAAGTGGTATTGTCGCAAAGGCAGGCGGTTGATTTTCTAAATGTGGAATCTCAGGGATAATTGGGGGAGGTAACTCCATGTTGGGAGAGAGTAGAGCAAAAAATGCTCTTTGAGCCCTCCTTCTTTGGCGAAACGTTCTCTCAATATCGAGATCCAAATAAAAAATTTCCCCGCGATGTCTCCGTGACATACACTACTTCAAAACGGTTTTAAAAACAGGACGAGAAAAATCAAATCTTTTACTTTACTAAAAAGAAAACTTTTAACTAACTAATCCCCGGCAGCGGCGCCAAAAACTTGATGGGTCGTGGAAAACACAAACACAAACAACAATTAGGACCAAAAGCAAGTATACAAATAGTCCCAATATCGTTTTTCAAGTAATAAAAGTGGTACAAGTACCGGATATCGTCCACAGGGATCGTAGTAAAAGTTTAAAAGAAAGTAAAGTTAAGGAAATGATTTCAGAAGGCGAATTCGAAGACTTTGATTAGAACAGAGTTAACACAACTAAAAACAGAAGATAACAGAATATTAAGCAAGCTAGGGTGTATGACTTTTAGGGTGAGATGTGAAAATTATTTTCAGTCGACCAATGCTGTCAAAATGCTACAGCATGAAACCATGCTGACA
>NW_020201362.1:1415-3183 GCF_001531365.2 Cynara cardunculus var. scolymus
CAATCAGTAACAACTATTTTTACCAATTACTTTGAAGGTATTCCTCTCGGACTTCACCAATGCACTGATATTATAGCTTTCAACCTATATCTCTATGAGGTATCCAGACCAGTGAAAGTGATAAATGATGTCTTCAAAGTATATGGACAAACAAATCTCTTTGTTTCAAGTGGATTCCCGTATCATTCAAGTTGACGTGTTCTGAATGGTTCATCTTTGAATCCATTCCACTTTAACACTTCAGAGTGATCAACCCATCGAGAATTAACAACTTAGAAAATACGGACAACAAATCTCTTTGTTAGCAACTCTCTCAAGTCTACTTCCCATATCATCCAAGTTGACGTGCAAACATCGGCTCAGCTTAGAGTCCAAGGCACTTTAACACTTTCAAAGTGATCAACTCGTCAAGAAGTGTCATTGGTTTTATAAACCTTGAAATTAAAAAGTAAAACACTGTTGTTACATGAAAGGTCTTTTCACACTTTAACACTTTCAGAGGGTAAAATGGTCTTTTCACACCTTCCTAGTTCCAAAGCAACTAAATAGTACAAATTACAAACTACTAATTAGAAAGGAACTACATTAAGTCCTGTTAAACATCAACTACTCAGTTCAAAATACAGCTAAATCAGCTTTAGAAGGCTTTCATTAGTCATCCCAAGGTCATGTCAATTACTCCAAGTCTCATCCATCTTTCTGTCAATCATCAGGTCTTGCTACCACATTTCCATAGCATCCGCTTGCTCTAATCTGTCCAAAACAAGATCAATTTAGACCAAAATCCACTAAACATAGGTTCAACATTCACTTCAGCTTAAAAGCAGAGAAAAGAGATAAAATGACTCAAAGTTGGGATATGAAAGCAAAATAACCTATTTAAAAGAGAATAAAAAGGTACTTCACGTACTAAATACTTAGTATGTATCAGACACCATGACATCAATCTCTTAAAGTTAATGGGATGATTCAAATCTACGTAATTGCAAATTTACGTAATTACAATTATTTACATCCTCCAATAGTTTCATTCGAAGAATTTCTTTATCATTTTCAAGATCAAAATCCATTGATCGACCAACAAAGGCACCCTTCAAATCAAACCCCGATAATTTAACGTCTTTTGATTGAAACCCATATAATCCTAAAATACAAACGAAGTAGAAGTTAGTAACCCTAAAAACTTCATCGTTCAAATGAAAATGGTACCGTTTTACGAGAAAGCAAGAACACATGAAACAGTCGACCATCACATGTGATATTGTAGAGGGACGTAATAGTGTGTACCAAATTGGTCCGTGACTTGTTCATCATGTGTGTATCACCAATTTATCACATGTGATGATTGCCTATTTTAGTGTTCTCGTAAAATGGTACCATCTTCGTTTGATCCCTTGTCGTTGTTAGTGAATGCCCAAAAACCAATCATATGATGATTGTAACTTTGAGTTTGTTTCATGAAATTGATAAATATAAAGGCATTGCCCATTTTATTATGTCTATATTATATTTTTTGTTTTAATTATTCATAATAAATAACCTTAGAATAATGTATTCTAAATGTCCCTAGTTAAATATTATTTCGGGTTTAAGGTTGAAGTAATATGATAATGACTAGCATATGTAAGGGATTCATATAGAGATATCGAATATGCATATGGGTACAAAATGGAGACTTTGTGTATCGGATGTGACTCGTTATGAGAACACTTCATTGGATGTCATGTGAGTGTCATAAGTGTTTCTCATATGGTCAATGTACATGTAA
>NW_020201362.1:3923-11018 GCF_001531365.2 Cynara cardunculus var. scolymus
ATGACTAGGTATGGCTTTGTAAGAGAGTGATGGTGCATGGAAGGTCTTACACTCAAGCATGGTGGAGGTATGGTGGTGGTTAGGCCATACATCCCATGTCCATATAAAATGTATGACATTTTTTTTATGCAAGAGAGTTTTTTTGGGTCTTGCAATTTTCTCTCCTAAAATCACCTACAACAATATGCTCCCTTTTCTTTCTAAGTTTTGAAACCGTGACTAGCATCACGAGAAAGCAAAGGATTCGGATTGTTCGCATGGATAACATGGAGGCATCAAGCTTTGTTTGTTGCTGTGATTCAAAGTCTTGCTAACTGTGAGGTATAATTCCGAAACACCCGCTTTATTCCGGTTCGTATGGATCCTTGGAGGGTTACAGTTTTATTTTCCGTTGTGCTTGAGATCGCATAACTCAACAGCCGTATGTTTTCTACTATTACTTAATGATATTGAACAATTCAAATACATATAAAAAGTAGAAAAATAACATATTGAAAGAAAATCCAAGACTCAAATTGCATTTATGATAATTAGCATGTTATGTTATGGAAGTAGATTTTTATCTTATAAGCAAGTCGAGCATGATTAATATTGTTATAAGTTAGGCATTGCTTGGAGTATAAATATTCTAGTGTTTTTACCTAAAAATCCTATATCCTATATCCTATATTATTATTATATGTTTCCCTTCTCTCGATAAATAAAGAGCAGGAATAAGTTCCATAGACTTTGGAAATGGTTTCATGTTTTTCTATGGGTTCTTATTCACTCAACCAAGATTCACACGTATTTTCCAACTGAAGACACTGGTACACAAGGCTCGAGGATGATCTTTCTCTTCCTACACATACCCAGTTAAGATAATAAAAAAAAAATTCTTACCAATTTTCCATCTGGGTCAAAAGACAGATGCTGAAATGATATTTACTGGCATAGATCTTTCTCTTCCTACACATATCAAGATTAGCACAAATAAGCACAATGTTGAGAAAGTAAAGTGATAAAAATAAGAGAATTATGAAATACAAGATTCAACTTCTGTAACATCTACCCATACCGCATTTGCAATTAATGAATTCATTCTCTCATACGTGCACTTTGGTTTACATGAAATAACCAGATTCCATTGGCATTAAGTGAGGTGGATTTGTTGAGACATAAGACACCAATCAGTTTAAGATTGTTTGGGGAAGTAAGACCCAACTATATATAAATAACAACAAAACAATCTTCACCATTAGAAAACACTATCCTAGGCTAATATGAAGGAGTTTCTACGTGAACATACTGATACTGAACTTAATAGATGTACAAATTGGCATCAAGTTTGAATATGACCAAAATGCCAGAGTCATGTGAATCAGACTCTTGTTTCACATTAGAATGTTATTTCTCACAACCATAGTTGGTGTTTAACTGTTTGAGAGAGATCTATGGTCGTTTCATTTCACAAACAAACTAAAACAATCACATAAGCAAGTTAAAGAGGAAATGACTACCTTTCTACAACTTCATTGCCTTGTGAAGCTGCAAACTGGGCCAGACGATATACTACACTGAAGTTTCTTTGAGCCATCACCTCTTTGTCAAATATAGCATCAGATAGGACAACTGATGATGTTCCCTTAGCAATATATTCTCCACTGAATCTGTATAATAAGAGATGCAATCAACCAACTACACAAATTACGTCTTTTGAGTTTCAGAACCTTTATTTAGTAACAAAGCTAATTGGAAATAAGATCATAAATAAACAATGATGATGAAAGGAAAATTGTACCGTAAGGAAGGCAAMTAACCTTGKTATAAGAAATTTTAATCWAGTGGAGGAAAAGAAAGCATGGAYCWTGAACTAATGAGATGCTCAAGAAAATCCAAAAAACTTGAAAATCCAATGAGATGCTCAAGAAAATCCAAAAAACTTACTAATGAGATGCTCAAGAAANAATGAGATGCTCAAGAAAATCCAAAAAACTTACTAATGAGATGCTCAAGAAAGTCCAAAAAACTTACCAATTCAGGCACATAGTCAATTCCATCTTTGACCTTGAGGCTCATGATCTTGAACTTAACCTTGGTCCTTTGGTCCAGCTATTTTTCGCTTAACAAACTTGAAAGTTGTCATCGATTTATGTCGGTGAGCATGTAAAGGAAGATAATTCACTTGGAACATCATATGCTACAACCCACATCCAACCTGTACCGGTTATGCAAAAGGGAGATGATTGCTTGTCACAATAATACTTTCCCCAGCATCACCCATTTAAAGTTTATTTACCTAATCAGCAACTATTATATCACTTTGTAAGAATGACCATATTCTTTAGTTCTTAACAACTATAAAGGCAATTGTTTAGAGCCTTGAAATGGAGGCGATTTCATCAAGAGTTACTTCTATAAAGGCAATTGTTTAGAGCCTTGATTCAAAAGAATAAGATGGTAACAGGGATCGAAAACTTGAGGCTAGATTAAAGCCTCTTTTTAATTTATTTAAAAGTATATGTAAATTTTCTTAAATGGCCTATTAACCAGTTAACACTTATCAAGTAAGAGATTTTTAAGAACAATTCATTTTGATGGCCAAGAATATGATCCAACAAGTCTCACTAAATGCACAATAGATGCACATGTATTAAACTGTTCCAACTACCCAAAAAAGTATTGAAACAAAAACCGAAAAATATATCCTTTTAACAATTTTGTATATCCAAGCATCCAACTATGAAAAAATGAAAGCCCCTTTAATAACATATACTTAGAGCACAAATAGTGGTAGAATAGAGAAAATTTGAAATACACAAATGCTGATATGTGCATTTCCTCAAAGCCCTAAATTTCTCAAAAATAATCAAAAATGATCTCAGTACTTAAGAATAACAAATAAAGTTATCTTTCACTGAAAAAAAAAATATTGAAATGAACGAAATCTAAAAAAACATTATGTTTACCGGAAGGGTCTTGAACCAAGAAGCAATGTATATGGTTGAATTAACAAATGATTGTACCATTTGTTTCATCGATGCATTTCCCTCTTTAGTCACTATATGTTTCTCCCTCAAAAAACATCGTTTCGTGGAAACTTTTAATGTTCCTCCGGCACCAATTTCTCCACAATATGACACCTTCTAAATATATAAATCTTTCAAAAATAAATGGAGTAAAGAAATAGAAAATAACAAGTTCAGGCACCATTACTTCCCAAATCTCCTTGGTCGAGATTAACAAAAAAAAAAAATGCAGGGGAATAAAATAGAAATTCAAAACTTGTAATGAAGTTAACAAACACAACTAAAACTCCCAACATTGATGTCAATGACTGCAGCTTGGGAATCCTATTTCAAAAGAAAAGTAAATAAAATAATAGTTAGCCTTTTGACAAGAAGGGCACTGGAACATAATGGAGCAATGGGTGGCGAGGCAAGGAAGATGGTAGATTTTAGGAAGAGCCAACATCTTAGAGAGTAGTTTTATAAGGAAAAACATTGATTTGAAAGAGTTGCTAACACGTGCTCTGTGATGGATAGAAAAATAAGATGAATTCATCTCATCAATTTAAAACCAATTTCAAACCAAACTGTTAGGAATGAAATTCTATGTAAAATTGTATTCGTCTTGAAAGATAAAATTGTCTATAATTGTAGAAAAGACATTGTGTTTGACTTTTCTTATATAGGTTTGACTTTGACTTTGTCTAGAAGTTTGACCCTATAAATAGGGTGATGTCTTTGTAAATCTAGTAAAGAGGGAGCTCATTTGTAAAACTCAGATTACGTAAAGAAGGTTTTACTAGATTTGAATGTTTGACTTTCTCTCTCAAAGTTCATCTCTTATGTTATTGAAGATATATCTTAGATCTGCCATTGTTATGAAGATGTATTGAAGATTGATCTTAAAGTGGACTATCAATTGGTATCAGAGCAGTGTGTACAAGAGATCAGAAGAAGAAATCAGAAATTTTGGAAGATTATTTTCTAAAAAATTTTTTGTTCTTCATGTTCTTGTTTTTCTTCAAGTTTGATCCGAAATTTTATGGAAAATTGTGTGTTTTCGTGTTAAAAACAAGATCATTTTGTGCGTAATCTTGTTGTGAATCTTTGTTTTACACAAAGATTTACACTTTGATCATCTGATTTCAAGTTTTTGGTGAATTTTGTGAATCTTAAAAATTTTCGTGTTTTTAAAATTTCTTAAAAACTCAGTGTTTTTGATCCATTTTCTTGTTAAAACTTCTTCGTTTTTGTGTTTTTTGATAATTTTTTATCTGATTTTGAATTTTGGGTTGAATAAATTTGTGTTAAATCGCTCACTATATAGCTCAGCCCAAGGCCCATCCAGATTAGGCCCAATTGGTTTAAATCGTTTAGCTTTACATCGCACAAACAGGTAGGTCATCGCAGTCAGTTTGAGTGATTGTCTAAATCGTATACAGATTGTGTGATCAAGAGGTAAATCAAACATAGCTTGAGCGGATTAAGGTTTAAATCGTAGAAGCCTTGAGCGAACAAGTCTAAATCGATCAAAATCTAAGCGGACAAGGATTTAAATCGCAGAAGTCTTGACCGGATAAGTGTCCGGATTCTCACAAACTCTTGGCCGGATTCAGGTATTCTTGAGCGATTTAGGTTATATCGCACAACCTTTGAGCGGATTAGTGACCGGATTTGATCAACTCTTGAGCGGATAAGTGTCCGGATTCGCACAACTCTTGACCGGATAAATGTTCGGATTCGCACAACTCTTGACCGGATAAGTGACTGGATTCTTAATCGCTTAATCCTAAATCGGTAGCTTGTCTGTGTTTCAAGGTAAATCGCTCAGTGTCTAATTAGTTCATTGCTTCTTGACCGGATTTTGATTTCAATTTAAATCGAACAGCAACCTTTCATCGATTGAGAATCTCATTGCTCAATTTATACGATTTTGGCCAGACTACTCGATTACAGAATAATGCTCAATTTCTTGTTCTTATTTAGCAAAATCGAAGAACATCTGTTCGATTTAATAGTATTCCGAGATAGGTGCTTCCATATTGGCTGTATAACTTGTTTGGATACATTCTATCCATATTTCCATTGGCTGTGTTTACATCAGACTTTGTCCGGATTAGGTTCACTCACACCTATCTGAATTGAAAGTTACTTTGACTGGATTTGAGCTTCATCTTCAGCTGGTAGTTTCACACAAGTACTTTCTATTGGGATTGAAGTTTCARCTCTTGGACTTTAGGTTTTGTTGTGATTGAGATTTGATATCACACTGGGTTAGCTGTTACAGATTTTGTGTTTGGTTTTGTTAGCTGTTAAGTTTGGTATACAAAACGAAGTTGTCAGTTTGAAATCTTTAGTGGCTGATTGTCATCTGATTTGAAGAACTATGATTGCAGACAATGAGTTTTGAATTGTAATCGCATCATCACAGGTTGTGTGTTTGTTCTTTATTGCACAAGCTATTCACATATTTCTGTCTTGGTCATTCTAAATCACACAGTTTCAGCAAAATTTAGTGGTTTATCGCCATCGGATTAAGAACACTTCTTGAGCAGACTGTGAGCAGACTGCTAGCTTTGAGCAGACTTGAGAGTGTGCGGTTTAGGCAGTCAAAGTGGTTGAATATTATTTGATTAGCTCGTCATTTGAACAGATTCTTCCAAAGCTGCTTTGACCAGGATTAAGAGGCTGTTAGTTTTGAGCAGTTTACAAATTATGTTAGCTGCATATTGAGTATTTCTTTAAACAACATTTTGATCTTTTTAAAGGCTGATTTTTAAGTTGTTTATGATCATGCAGTAAACTGTTTTAAACAGATTTGAAGAAGATTTTAATTAGTTTTTGTTTGAAGCTGGAGTTGATATATCGCAAGTGAAAGGTGAGGTAGAAAAGCTTCCAGGTAAAGAGAATACGCAGAAGCTGTTAAAAGCAGAAATTACTGTGACTGTGTTTGATCTTTGTTGTCCAATTTTTTTTAAATCTGTTTTGACAGCATTTCAAGATTTTCAGATTTTTTGGCATTTTAACAGCAGATGACAGATGCAGTTTGAGTGATTTTCTTGACCAAGCATCTTATGCAGTGAACTGACTTGAAGTTGCAGTGACCGGATATTGTGTATAAGATTGAGGAACTTGATGCAGCTATTGAGAATATAGGCTGCTGTTTTTGAATAGCTGTAGAGAGAAAAGTTGTGTTTTTGGTTGTAAATTCAATCTTGTTTGTTTGATCAATATTGTGTCTTTGATTGATTTTCTGTAATCCTTGTAATTGGGCTTGTTTCATCTTGGATTTATTGTGTTTTTGGTTTTTGAGTTTTAAGTTTTTGTTTAGATTTTAATTTTGGATCATTTCGTTTATCTGTTCTGGTTTTTGTTTTAACTGGTTGAGAATCGTTGAACTATTTTCCGTCGCGTAGACTGTTTTTCATCAATTTTAATTGTCTTTAACTGTTTTTAACTGTTTTCAACAGTTTTGACTGTTTTTACTGATTTTGACAGTTTTTCATCATTTTTCTAAGTTCTTATCAGTTTTTTGTGTTTTCTGTTATTTTTTTGAGCTAAATTGTTCCTGATTTTTTTTTCTGATTTCACTGCATAGATCCTATAACTTATCAATCTATTTTTTAATATGGCAGTTTCATATGAGAGAGAGGACAAAAAGTTGAGAGAGATGATTGTTGATCTGGAAAAGAGCATTGTGAACTATAAAGAGAAATACATAAATATGTATACTAAGAATTATGCTAATGAGGAATATATCAACGATTTAAAGAAAGATCATAAAGAAGAATGTGAGAATCGAGAAGGAATTTGAGTATAAGATTGGAAAGCTTGAGAAAAATCTGAGTTCGGTCTGGAAAAACTATGATGATTATTTGAAAACTTGGAGTAAGTCTAATAAATATTTGTTCAATAAACTCCAAAAAGTTCAAAATGAACTAAATGCTGAGAGGAACTCTTTTGGGAGAAAAAATACAGAGACTGAGGACTTTACTGAGAAAAATCATAAATATGAGAATGATCTGATTGAGCTAAGAAAGCTTTTGAACTTAGAGAAAGAAAAGGTTTTGAAAGCGGAGAAGGATTTGAATGTTGAAAGGAAAGTTTT
>NW_020201362.1:12483-18532 GCF_001531365.2 Cynara cardunculus var. scolymus
GTTACTTTTTCGATACTTTTACATTCAAAGATGAGAGCTAACAGAAGATCTATAACAGATGGAGTACAAACAACAGATATCAGATTAATTCGAAAGGTAAGAACAGGTATGATTTTAATAGTTGGTATGGATCATATTCTTTTACTAATCATCCTGTTCAAAGTGCTAAAAAGAATACATCATATAGAAATAAATGGTTTGGAAGTTACAACATACCCCAATCAGATACTAACAAAATAGGACCCAAGTTCGTTTGGGTACCAAAATCTACTTAATCTGGTTTTGTAGGTGTGTCAAGTTTGTGCTCATCAGAATATCATTTCAATGATACACCAATGCAGGGGGAGTTGCATATTATTCCAAAAGAGGCTTCTGAACATTTCAGTTCAAGACCCGTGCTTTATCGAGTGTGGTTTCTAAACACTCAGTTTAGAACATGTGCTTAAAATGTTTCAAATTTTTTTATTCTTTTGAGCTTAACTGAATCATTACTTAAATTTGTTTTCTAGGGGGAGTCTCTAGAAATTTTGAATAAATGTTTTCGGAAATGGATTTATTTTATGAAACGAGTACATTTTCTGAACAGGCATTTCTTGAGATTTTACTTTTGTAATTTCTCATCGTACATAACTTCAATACATGTTTCAGCTATTCTTCAAACTGTTATTATCACGTCTCTTATAAAAAAATCTTTTTCGGTGATAATACACTCGTTTGTATTCAAATATTGTTTTTCTGATATTTTTTTTCTTTGACTGATATACATTCATTCTTTTCTTTTATCAGAATCTGTAAACTCGTTCTTACAAATCTTCATTCATTTCTCTCATATATACTGAATAATCTGATCGTTGTCGCATCATTCTTTCGTTAATTGTGCTTAAAGCCAAATTTATTGATCAATTTTTTATCTGATCATTGTGCTTATCTGCAATAACATTTTTGATCAATCATTGTGATCATCTGAGCATAAAATGTAATTTTAGGAGGGACTGAGTGCTTATCACAAATACCTCTATGGAATGTCAAAACCGACAGACCTACCCAAGAGGACAACCATATCTGAGTGAGCTTAAATACAAAAGGGTTTGTGTGTTGAGATTAAAATGAAAAAGAGAGGGGTAGTTGTTATGAGCTAAAAGAATTGACGAGAGTTGTGTCAGGATTAAAAGAAAAAGAAAATCCTGTTCTAAACTTCTAAAATTCGGGCATACCACATAATCTATTAGTTTTCGATTTTTTGGAGACTAATATTGAAAAAGGCAAAGCCCATGCCAATTATTGTATTACCCCACCAGCTACTAATTTATCTCTCAAAAGATAAGCGTTTCAATAACACTTGGGGCACGCAGCTCATCATCTATCAATTTCTCATTCGGAGAAATTTGATATTGAAATCAGAAGGATATATGTCCCCCTTCAAGTCTTTTTGATCACATATTGAGTCTGATAAATTTGTGTAGTCCACACGGTTTATCTTTTTGAGCCTAAACAGAAGCATACGTTGCTTTATCTTTCTACACTACACAGATTTAGCATTTTATACGTTATTTTGCCAAAACATTCATAGATATGCTTTTCTTAAGCTATCGATTATTGACTA
This sequence comes from Cynara cardunculus var. scolymus, assembly GCF_001531365.2. Lineage (NCBI taxonomy): Eukaryota > Viridiplantae > Streptophyta > Magnoliopsida > Asterales > Asteraceae > Cynara > Cynara cardunculus. The sequence goes on from NW_020201362.1 coordinate 14,087, forward strand.
GAAGACCTGGTGAGATGAGCCTGAAAAAGTCTCATATATACAGTACATCCGTTGTACTGAGTATATCTGTTATACTCACAGGCCAATCTTTTTATAAGATTGAAAACAATTTCATACATTGAAATTGGCTGTTACCTTCCCATTCCCTTAATCTGAAAAGATTAAACAAGTGGATTTGCAAAGATCTACTTACATTTTCATGAATTGACGGSTTAYRYGGAAARTTTCATTCATTCTTGTGTATGATGGAATGATTCTCATTTCATCATAAGGGGAAGTATGCAATAATGAATGAAATATTCATTTACAAAGGGAATCTGAAGCAAAGATCAAGGGGGAGTAATTTCAAATTTGGCAAAATACTCAAAAGAAGTGCGACTGGAGATAATTACAGAAAGATTATTCCTGTGCTACAATGACTGAGAGTTTTTGAATGAGAAGATCAATGTTTCTAAAGTTTATCAAAGAAAAAGTTTGGGATTTGTTGTCTGAAGATTCTTTGAAGATCAAATCTTGTACATTGTTTCTGATGATTACTGTTCTACATTGTCAAAAGAGAAGATCATTGTTGTTCTACATTCGAGGGGGAGAATGCTAGAAGATCTTTCTCAACAGTTGATTGCTTGAAGATTTTAAGTTGAAGAATTCTTTTGAAAGAAGACATAATGTGCTTAAAGCTTCAAAGTTCAAACAGGACTCTAAGTGCAGAATTTCTTTCAAGTCTGAATACAAAGGGGGAGAATGTTAGGAATGAAATTCTATGTAAAATTGTATTCGTCTTGAAAGATAAAATTGTCTATAATTGTAGAAAAGACATCATGTTTGACTTTTCTTAGATAGGTTTGACTTTGACTTTGTCTAGAAGTTTCACCCTATAAATAGGGTGATGTCTCTTGTAAATCTAGTAAAGAGGGAGCTCATTTGTAAAATCAGATTATGTAAAGAAGGTTTGACTAGATTTGAGTGTTTGACTTTCTCTCTCAAAGTTCATCTATTATGTTCTTGAAGATATTTCTTAGATCTGCCATTCTTATGAAGATGTATTGAAGATTGATCTTAAAGTGGACTATCACAAACCAAACCAAAAACCTAAACTAAATAAAATCTTATCTATAGTTACTTATGATGGCCAATTCGAAGATATTGGAACTAATTCTTATGTCTGCAATTGGAGAAAACAGGACGGATATTTAGAGAAGCCAGGAACAACTTTCTCAAATCAAAAAGATGATCAAAGTAGAGAGTTTGAAATCGATAGAATCTTTACCTGAGATGGTGCGATGGATAATCAAATCTGGAGAAGATGAAGATGAAAGCAACACATTGAAGAATGAAAAACCCTAACAGTATAGTTAATCATCGTCTAGGGGGGGATGAAATCAAATCATGAGAAAAAGCAAAAATAGAAGAGAATCATAATATCGGGGAGCTTGTAAGGCCATCTTGGAAAGATGAATTTATGAATCGTTAGGGATAATGTAGAGCCATAAGAGAGGTGGCGGTTCTTGGGTGAACTTCAAGTTCAGCATTAACAGCTTGTACATGAGCTTTATAATATTGTAATTAAGACTTTATAAATAGATAAGGGTATATTAGCCATTTAGTATTTTAAGACTTTAAAACTTTTAATGAATTTGCTTAATAAGGTAGTATAGATAATAGAGAACTTAATCGGTTGTATTAAAAATATGTTTCAAAAGAGAAATTGTTGTGAAAAGCATGATTGTGTGTGTGTTTGTGACATTCTGTCATTTCGGAGCTTCAGGTTAGCACCTTATTATAGATCCTATATTTAGAATTATATTTCACTAGGATCTAGTTATGATGATTATAGTTCATCTGGCTTAGCTCCCAAGTTTAGTTCCGAAGATCACGCCTCGGCGGGTAACTGATGAAGTTAACTTGTGTAATGCCAAATATTTTAGAAATGCATCAAATAAAATAAAGTTGATATTATAAACTTTTAAATTAAAACACAAAAGTCCCATTTGAATGTCCAAATAATTTTATCAAAAGGTGGAGTTTTGGAATTAATAGTGTCATTTTATTAATGTTTGGGTAAATTATATAAGTGGGTTATAAATTTAAGTGGGCTTATTTTTATTTAAGAAAAATAAAAGTTTTATTGGGTTTGGGCTTTTAGAGGCCAGCCCATTTTCTTCTTTAAAATCCTCATATAAATACCTCACATCCTTTGAAAACTCTCATTTCCAATTATCATCAGCTTAAAATTTTTCATTTCTCTAATCTCTCTCAAAAATCAACCACCCTCCAGCCGATTCCATCATCAAGCAAGTCTTTAGGAATTCTGTCAATCTTGAAGAACATTCAAGAATATAAGAAAAAGGTACGATACTAGTTATTTTACTTTTGTAAAACAACAAAAGTTGTCATTTTCCTACTCCTATTTCTTGATCTTGTAGTTGAATTTTTTTGGAGAGTTAAAGAGGGAAGATTATATATCAAAGACATGAAAATGTCTTCAAAAAGGATGATAATCTATGATCCATATTCTTTGAACCCAAAAGAAGGAAAAAACCCATTGCATGCGAAGTTTGAGCATGTAAAGATATGTTTTAAAGTATGGCAGAATCTTGCATGCATCTCCAATCGGCTTTGTCATCTTCAAACTTTAATGGAATCGGGAAATATTTTCTGGAGGCTAACTGTATTTGTTAGTTTGAAAATAGAATTAAGATCCTTAAAAAATGATGAGTTTAGACCCCAAATGATTATCACTCGAAGAGTGTGCAATCTGTTTTGGGGGCTGTGTAACTCAAGGTAGTAGGGTAATAATGAGTACCCACTCATATTTCTTCACATTTGGAAAAAGTCGGATGATCTCATTATTTTGAATGATGTGAAAAGTTGGACATAAATGACTTTTGGAAGTTTCCTAATTAAAGTGATTTGTGAAACCCAAAAATATCTGGAACAAAATTTATAATCTGTCCAAAAATCAGCTTTTGAGTAAAGGATTTTGATTCCTTTTATTATATATAATTTTTGGGCTATTTTTTGAATAAATAATAAAATATCAACTTTAATTTATAAAAACACGATGACATTACATAAGATACAACTTAACTTTATCATTGTCAAGAACCCATAGGTGATCTAAATTATGGGTGTTGGTCTGTTTAGGAAGGTTAGGGCGGACGTTGAGCGCTTCAAACGTCATCCTCTTGGATATTCATCATCAAACCTGTGAGTTTTCACGGCCCTGCTTTTTAATGCTTTTTGTTTCTTTATCTGGGGGAAAAGCATGAGATTAAGCAAACTATATTGTATCTTTGTTTAGCCATTGGACCAAAGAACTGTTTAGTCAAGCTTTGTTTGAAACCATTGGACTAAAGAACTGTTTAATCAAGTTTGCTAAGTCATGAAATATTGACTGTTTTTGCACTATGATATAAATGCTAAATTGATGTGCTTCGGAGTATGTTTCCAAATAAAGTCCCCGTCCGTAAATGCTACTTGTTAACTCGGGCACGTTCTCGGGCCGTGGTATTGTGGATAGTCGCTATTGTGTTGACAGTCCCACCCAGAAAGGGTGCACATTACCTATGTTTTCTTGGTCTAATCATGTGGAATTTGGACCACCGTTGAATTAGTACTACTACGAACTGTGGGACCTAAGTAAGTGTACGGGCTACTTATGCTCGTTCGTAAAATAATGGGGCAGAATGGTCAGGTAAGGCTTAGTAGCGTCTCAAGTTAAGCATCGTGGTAGATTTACATTTATTAAGAGCAAAAGTTTACGTATAAGTTTGCAAATAAATGATTTCTACATTGTAATATTTTGTGCATGTGAAAACCCGTGAGCTCACCAACTCTTTGTAGTTGACGTTGTTTTATGTTTCATGCTTTTCAGGTAATAAGTAAGAAATGAAGTATTTTGGGAGCATACTTGTGGCGAGATTGATTAAGTTCAAAATTGAAGATTTTGTAAAAGAAGTATTTTATCCCAATTTGGTTATGGGTGTTACACTTGAATTCTTTTAGTAAAACTTGAATGGTGTTGTTTATTAACTGTTGTTGTTACTCGCTTACTTGTTACATCTCGTGTTTCCACTTTAGCGGGGTGTGACAGACTTTGTATTAGAGCCTCGGTTATAGAGAACGTTGGTTTATTTTTAAAAATCACCAACTATAACCAAATATTTTCAAATGGTTTTCAAGTAATTTAGAAACGTATGATTTTAAAGCGGGTCACGTTACTATATGTTGATTAAACAAAGCCTGATCACCTATGTTTAATTTACATATAATAAGAAGAACATAATCGGTTGTAATAAAGGTATGCTCCAGATAAGAAATTGTTATGAAAAGCGTGATTTTATGTGTTGCACAAATTATGAATATCCATTGCCCTAGACCGACCAGAGACGATGGGTAGAAAATCCCTTATTTTGTTAAGTGTCCATGTTGGACCAGAAGCACTGG
>NW_020201362.1:18540-27233 GCF_001531365.2 Cynara cardunculus var. scolymus
ACCAGAGACGATGGGTAGAAAATCCCTTATTTTGTTAATTGTCCATGTTGGACCAGAAGCACTAGTTAGAAGGACCAGAGACGATGGGTAGAAAATCCCTTATTTTGGTAAGTGTCCATGTTGGACCAGAAGCACTGGTTAGAAGGACCAGAGACGATGGGTAGAAAATCTCTTATCTTGTTAAGTGTCCATGTTGGACTAGAAGAACTGGTTAGAAGGACCAGAGGCGATGGATAGAAAATTCCTTGTATGAATAAGTGATCATGATAGACCAGAAGCTCTGGTTAGAAGGACCAGAGATGATGGATTAGAGGTCTCCTTATATTGTAAAGTGTGAGAAATCAGAGGCCGATGGACGGGTTACCTAATACTTTTCTAAGTATGTAAGTTAAACCAGAAGCTCTGGTGGTGCAACCAGAGGCTCTGGTAGTGCAAAGTGTGAGAAACCAGAGACCGATGGACAGGAGATCCATTGGATTGCGAAGTGTGAGGAACCAGAGGATCGATTGACGAGAAATCCATTATATTTCTAAGCATGGATGTTGAACCAGCGGTCGATGAAATAGAATTCCATTGGTTTGCTAGAGGACTGATGGATGAGAAATGCATTACCTTCCTATGTAAGATGAACCAGAGGCTCTGGTCATGCAACCAGAAGCTCTGGTCATGCAACCATAAGCTCTGGTCATGCAACCAGAGACTTTCTAGATATAAATTCTAGCTTGATTGCCACCCTTAGTCTCGCTTAGAAGCTTCTGTTGTATCACTAAGCATTTATAGATGGTGCGTTTCGTAATTAAGATTGTTAATATCGCAGATCACTATGGCATCACCTGCATCTAGTGAATTTTCGGCAGATGAATCCGGATATGTGGTTCTCCAATCCCAAAGGAACTCATCCATTAATATGGAGGTAGACCCGTACAAGCAGGAGGACACAGCAACCAGCGAGACACCTGTTTCACTACCAGCATCTATACTACCCCCATCGGAGCCAGTACTTGATCTTCCACCTCAAACCTTTCACGGCCCAAGGACTAGAGTCATGCCTAGGAAAAGTGTTCCATTACCACGGCGAGTGACATTTGAGAATCCCTCTAGAGTAAGAGGAGAGTCATCACGACCATAGCAGGGGAACATGATATCCCAAGTAGTGACCGGAGTACCTGCATCCTATGCCCAGGGCATGAACCCGGCTGAAGGAGAGTGGGTGCAGAGAATTCCATCAGATACTCAAACTCACCAGACCCGGCTGGGGTATCATCACCCTATTCTGAACAACCTATCCGATGTGATGGAAGCACACCATCAACGAATGATGAGAAACACGGATGTTGTCATTGCAACGAGGCGAGAGATTAGAAGGTTGCACAAGTGTTTGGTGTTGGGTGGAATGTTGATGTTGATGTTAGGAATACTGATAGGCTGGTTATTATTCTAGAAACATTGTCTAGTGATAGGATATCCACTCTTTTGCATAGAAACTCAAGATCCTGTTTTTGTGGCTACAATCATCAATGAATGCATGTTAACATTTTGAGAAGTGCTTAACTGCATCAAGTTATGATAAATATAGGATTATTATGTTGATCATTTAAATGCTTAAATGTTTTCCGTATGATGAACATTCTTGGCATCATTTAAATGACTGGAAGTTATCATTCTTGTTATTGCAATAAAAATGACGAGTTCCCTTCTGACTTAGGCCTTAGAAGATGCCGCCAAGAAGAGAAAACCCTGAGGTTGCATGACTCGTGTCAGAACAACTTCTGGCCGCACTCCCCAACATAGTCAGTCAAGTGGCTGCTGGCCTGAATGCTAACCAACCAAACAATCCAGAGCCGAGGGCGGCTAGGGAATGCCCTTATAAATCTTTTAGATCTTGCAACCCTAAAGAATTATATGGAACTGAAGAAGCCGTAGGATTATTATCATGGCTCGAGAGCATGGAATCTGTTCTTCACATTAGTAAATGTACTGAAGGAAATAAAGTAGAATATGCGGCATGTTTGTTACAAGGAAGGGCACTTACCTGGTGGAATACATTGGTACAAACTAGGGGTCGGGAAGCGACTAACCAGCTTTCTTGGGAAGAATTTAAGAAACTACTCAAGGATGAATATTGCCCAAGAAATGAACTCCAAAACTTAGAAATGGAGTTATGGAATCATGAAATGAAAGGGGAAAATACAGCTGCTTATACGGCCCGATTCCACGAGTTAGCGAATCTAGTACCACATCTAGTGACACCGGAGGAAGTCCGCATTGAGAGATATATTTGGGAATTGTCTTCAGAAATCCGAGGAAACATCACCTCGGCCAACCCAAAAACCCTTAAGGAGGAAATAGATATTGCCACCAAGCTCACGAATAATACGGTTTGATCCGGAGAATTTGCCAAGGGAAAGAGAAAAATGGAGGAGCATGGGAATCGAAGATCTGGGGGAAAAATTGACAAGAATAGGAGAATGTTAGGAAATTTTGGGGCACAGACTCAGGTGGTAAATCAAGGAGGCAAGACTAAGTGCAATAGATGCAAATATCCGCACTGGGGGAATTGCATCATTTGTCAAAGATGCCACCTAGGGGGTCATACAGCAAAGGATTATCGAAGACGATTTTGTTTCGATTGTGGGAGCCCAGATCATATGAGGAATGTATGCCCAAAGAGAAAACAAGGAGAAAATGCAAACCAAGCCCGACCAACCAGTCAAGGAAACCCAGAAAGTCAGGCACGGGGCAGAGCATTTGAGATTGGAGCCAAAGAAGCTAGGTATGATCCCAATGTGGTTTCAGGTACATTTCTCTTGAATAATGAATTTGCATCGGTTTTATTTGATTCAGGGGCAGATAGAAGTTTTGGATCACTAGATTTTAAATCGGATTTACTTAAAGCCCCAAAGGTTGGAAGAATTTTACGTAATTGAGTTTGCCAATGGCGAAGAAATTAAGGCTAGGGACATAATTATGGATTGCACTCTAAGTTTAGCCAATAAGGATTTTAGCATAGACCTTATTCCGATTGAACTAGGAAGTTTTGACATACTCATAGGCATGGATTGGCTATCCAGAAATCAAGCTGAAATTGTCTGTTCGAAAAAGGTTATCCGAATTCCTCAAGAAGGAAATGACCCAATTGTGATTTGAGGAGATGTGTTAGATCGAAAAATTAAGATAGTATCTTGCATGAAGCTGCAGAGGTACTTGAAGAAGAATTATGTTTCATTTTTGGCACATGTTATTGATAGGAAGGTCAAAGAAAAAGCTATTGATGATTTCCCTGTAGTTCGGGAGTTTCCTGATGTATTTCCCGAGGATTTACTAGGATTACCCCCACCAAGACAAGTCGAATTCGGTATCGACTTAATCCCTGGAGCTGCTCCAGTGGCAAAGGCACCATATCGTTTAGCACCATCGGAAATGCAAGAAATGTCAAATCAACTCCAGGAGTTATTAGATAAAGGATTTATAAGGACAACTTTCTCACCATGGGGTGCACCAATTCTATTCGTTAAAAAGAAAGATGGGTCAATGCGAATGTGCATTGATTATAGGGAACTTAATAAGTTGACCATGAAGAATAGATACCCTCTTCCTAGAATCGATGATCTGTTTGATCAACTCCAAGTTGCGGTATACTTTTCCAAAATTCATCTACGATCTGGATACCATCAAGTGAGAATTAGGGAAGAGGACACTCCCAAAACAGCATTCAGAACCCGATATGGTCATTATGAGTTTCTGGTTATGCCATTCGGGCTAACCAATGCACCGACAGTCTTTATGGATCTAATGAATAGAGTCTGCAGACCATACTTGGATAAATTTGTAATCGTTTTCATAGACAATTTACTGATTTATTCACAAAGCAAGGAGGACCATGAGCAACATCTAAGGATGATATTAGAACTACTTCGGAACCAGAAATTGTACGCAAAGTTCTCCAAATACGAATTCTGGATTCGTGAAGTACAATTTCTTGGTCATATGGTTAATGAAAAAGGGATTCAGGTAGATCCTGCCAAGATTGAGGCCATTAAGAAATGGGAAGCCCCAAGAACCTCGACGGAAATTTGTCAATTCCTTGGCTTGGCAGGCTATTATCGGCGATTCATTGCGAACTTTTCAAAAATCGCACAACCACTCATAGCCTTAACTCAGAAAGGCAAGAAGTTTGTTTGGGGAGAGAAACAGGAAGGAGTGTTTGAGACTCTTAAGCAGAGGCTATGCAATGCACCCATTTTATCCTTACTAGAGGGTTCAGAAAACTTTGTGGTCTATTGTGATGCATTGCATCAAGGCTTAGGATGCGTGCTAATGCAAAAAGATAAAGTCATTGCATATACCTCAAGGAAACTCAAAGTCCACGAGAAGAATTATACTACTCATGACCTTGAATTGGGGGCAGTAGTATTTGCACTTAAAATTTGGAGGCACTATCTTTACGGCACCAAATGCACCATCTTCACTGATCACAAAAGTCTTCAACATATCTTAGATCAAAAGATGCTGAACATGAGGCAATGGAGATGGGTCGAACTTCTCAATGACTATGATTGTGAAATAAAGTACCACCCGAGGAAAGCTAACGTGGTAGCAGACGCCTTAAGCCGGAAAGAAAGGGTGAAACCATCAAGGGTACGAGCCATGGGGATGCTGGTTCAAACGAACCTAAAAATGCAAATTCTTGAAGCTCAAGAAGAGGCGTTGAAATCAGAGAATCTGAAAAACGAGACCCTGCACCACCTAGAGAAGGAATTCAAAACCCGAGCAGATGGGGTGCGTTACTTCAGAGATAGAGTTTGGATACCAAAGGACGACAGCCTCCGGTCAACAATTTTGGAGGAAGCACATCGCTCAAGTCAATTCACCCAGGAACCGATAAGATGTACAAAGATCTAAGAAAATATTACTGGTGGCCAGGAATGAAGAAGGACGTTGCTTTGCATGTAAGCCGGTGCTTAACCTGCGCAAGGGTAAAAGTTGAACATCAGAAACCGTCTGGTCTTCTTCAACAACTAGAGATTCCCCAATGGAAGTGGGATCAAATATCAATGGATTTTGTTACAAAGTTACCTAGAACTAGGAGAGGACATGACTCAATTTGGGTCATAGTCGATCGACTTACGAAATCCGTGCACTTTTTACCTGTTCGAGAAGACTTTAGTACGGAAAGGCTTGCACAGTTATACATCAATGAAATCGTATCGCGTCATCGAGTACCTATTTCTATCATCTCAGACAGAGATAGCCGTTTTACTTCACGATTGTGGCGATCAGTTCAAAAGGAACTAGGCACGAGGATGGACTTAACCACTTCCTATCATCCTCAAACGGATGGGCAAACGGAAAGTACTATCCAAACACTAGAGGATATGTTACGAGCCTGTATGATAGACTTTGGAGGCAGTTGAGATACTCATCTACCATTGTTTGAATTTTCTTACAATAATGGCTATCACACCAGTATCCAGTGTGCACCATACGAAGCCTTGTATGGGCAAAAATGTAGATCCCCACTCAGTAGGTTGGAAATTGGTGAGAGACAGCTGACTAGGCCTGACATTATCCAGGAGACAATCGACAAAATCTCGATCATCCAAGAAAGACTTAAAGCTGCAAGAGATCGTCAGAAGAGCTATGCTGATAACCAAAGGAAACCATTGGAATTTCAAGTGGGTATCTCCATGGAAAGGAGTGGTGCGTTTCGGAAAGAAAGGAAAACTTAGCCCAAGGTATGTTGGTCCATTTGAAATACTCGAAAGAGTAGGACCGGTTGCATACAAACTAAACTTGCCCCTAGAGCTTAGTGCCATCCATGATACATTTCACGTATCAAACCTTAAGAAATGTTTAGCCGACGAATCATTGGTTCTACCTTTGGAAGACATTCAAATTAACGAACGATTACGCTTCTTTGGAGAGCCGATCGAAATACTCGACCATAAAGTCAAGCAATTGAGGCGTAGCAAAATCCCAATTGTAAAATTTCATTGGACTTCGAGGCATGGACCGGAGTACACGTGGGAAAGAGAAGATTTCATGAAATGTAAGTATCCCCACTTGTTTTCAAACGAGTTATGATCTGGATTTGACGAATAAATTTTGGGACAAAATTTTTCTGGCATGGGGAGACTGTGACATTCTGTCATTTCGGAGCTTCAGGTTAGCACCTTATTATAGATCCTATATTTAGAGTTATATTTTACTAGGATCTAGTCATGATGATTAGAGTTCATCTGGCTTAGCTCCCAAGTTTAGTTCCAAAGATCACGCCTCGGTGGGTAACTGATGAAGTTAACTTGTGTAATGCCAAATATTTTAGAAATGCTTCAAATAAAATAAAGTAGATATTATAAACTTTTAAATTAAAATACAAAAGTCCCATTTGAATGTCCAAATAATTTTATCAAAAAGTAGGGTTTCGGAATTAATAGTGTCATTTTATTAATGTTTGGGTAAATTATATAAGTGGGTTATAAATTTAAGTGAGCTTATTTTTATTTAAGAAAAATAAAAGTTTTATTGGGTTTGGGCCTTTAGAGGCCAGCCCATTTCCTTCTTTAAAATCCTCATATAAATACCCCACATCCTTTGAAAACTCTCATTTCCAATTATCATCAGCTTACAAATTTTCATCTCCCTAATCTCTCTCAAAAATCAACCACCCTCCAGCCTATTCCATCATCAAGCAAGTCGTTAGGAATTCTGTCAATCTTCAAGAACATTCAAGAATATAAGAAAAAGGTACAATACTAGTTATTTTACTTTTGTAAAACAACAAAAGTTGTCATTTTCCTACTCCTACTTCTTGGTCTTGTAGTTGAATTTTTTTGGAGAATTAAAGAGGGGAGATTATACATCAAAGACATGAAAATGTCTTCAAAAATGATGATAATCTATGATCCATGTTCTATGAACCCTAAAGAAGGAGAAAACCCATTGCATGCGAAGTTTGAGCATGTAAAGATATGTTTTGAAGTATGGTAGAATCTTGCATGCATCTCCAATCGGCTTTGTCATCTTCAAAATTTAATGGAATCGGGAAATATTTTCCAGAGGCTAACCGTATTTGTTAGTTTGAAAATAGAATTAGGATCCTTGGAAAAATGATTAGTTTAGACCCCAAATGACTGTCACTCGAAGAGTGTGCAATCTGTTTTGGGGGCTGTATAACTCAAGGTAGTAGGGCAATAATGAGTGACTTAAACCCACTCAAATTTCTTGACATTTGGAAAAAGTCGGTTGATCTCATTATTTTGAATGATGTGAAAAGTTGGACATAAAATGACTTTTGGAAGGTTCCTAATTAAAGTGATTTGTGAAACCCAAAAATACCTGGAACAGAATTTATAATCTGTCCAAAAATCAGTTTTTGAGTAAAGGATTTTGATTCCTTTTATTATATATAATTTTTGGGATATTCTTACAATAAATAATAAAATATCAACTTTAATTTATAAAAACCCGATAGCATTACATAAGATACAACTTAACTTTATCTTTGTCAAGAACCCATAGGTGATCTAAATTCTGGATGTTGGTCTGTTTAGGAAGGTTAGGGTAGACGTTGAGCGCTTCAAACGTCATCCTCTTGGATATTCATCATCAAACCTGTGAGTTTTCACGGCCCACTTTTTAATGCTTTTTGTTTCTTTAACTGGGGGAAAAGCATGAGATTAAACAAACTATATTGTTTCTTTGTTTAACCATTGGACTAAAGAACTGTTTAGTCAAACTTTGTTTGAAACCATTGGACTAAAGAACTGTTTAGTCAAGTTCGCTAAGTTATGAAATATTGACTGTTTTTGCACTATGATATAAATGCTAAATTGATGTGCTTCGGAGTATGTTTCCAAATAAAGTCCCCATCTGTAAATGCTACTTGTTAACTCGGGCATGTTCCCGAGACGTGGTATTGTGGATAGCCGCTATTGTGTTGACAGTCCCACCCAAAAAGGGGTGCACATTACATATGTTTTCTTGGTCTAATCATGTGGAATTTGGACCACCACTGAATTAGTACTACTACGAACTGTGGGATCTAAGTAAGTGTACGGGCTACTTATGGTCGTTCGTAAAATAATGGGGCACATTGGTCAGGTTAGGCTCAATAGCGTCTCAAGTTAAGCATCATGGTAGATTTACATTTATTAAGTGCAAAAGTTTACGTATAAGTTTGCAAATAAATGATTTTTGCATTGTAATATTTTGTGCATGTGAAAACCCGTGAGTTCACCAACTCTTTGTAGTTGACGTTGTTTTATGTTTCATGCTTTTCAGGTAATAAGTAAGAAATGATGTATTTTGGGAGCATACTTGTGGCATGACCGATTAAGTTCACAATTGAAGATTTTGTAAAAGAAGTATTTTATCCCAATTTGGTTATAGGTGTTACACTTGAATTCTTTTAGTAAAACTTGAATGGTGTTGTTTATTAACTGTTGCTGTGACTCGCTTACCTGTTACATCTTGTGTTTCCGCTTTAGCGGGGTATGACTGTGTTGCATAATTTATGAATATCCATTGCCCTAGACCAGCCAGAGGTGATGAATTAGAAATTCTTTATATCGCTAAATGTTCATGTTGAACCAGAAGCGCTGGTTAGAAGGACCAGAGGCGATGGAATAGAAATTTCTTATAATGTTAAGTGTTCATGTTGAACTAGAAACGCTGGTTAGAAGGACCAGAGG